>NW_005361684.1:337-760 GCF_000412655.1 Myotis brandtii | reverse complement strand
CAGGCCAGGCCTTCCTGCTGACGGTCGCCCCAGCTCCTGACCGCCTCCCAGCTGCCGCCCCTCCTGCGACACGGCGAGGCCATGTCCCGATGCTGGACAATCGCTGGCTCCCTTCCTCCTGAGCAAGACGCAGAGTCCTGGTCCTGCTCACCCACCAGCCAGACCCGCTGAGAGGCGTGAAGGCAGCAGCCGAAGGAGGGAGAGAATGGTGTGAATCGGAGTGAGGGCGCCGAGGCGACAGGACCCGGGAGGTCGCACCCGCAGGCAGCCAAGAACAGAGGAAAACCACAGGAACTGCCTCAAAAACCGGAGAGGAAAACGTTAGGCATCAACGTTATGAAGAAAGCCTGGCCGGTGTGGCTCCGTGGTTGAGCGTCGACCTGTGAACCAGGAGGTCACGGTTCGATTCCCGGTCAGGGCACA
>NW_005361684.1:0-304 GCF_000412655.1 Myotis brandtii | reverse complement strand
GGGGGCGTGCAGGAGGCAGCCGATCCATGATTCTCTCTCATCACTGATGTTTCTCTCGCTCTCCCTCTCCTTTGTCTCTGAAATCAATAAAAACACAGTTATGCCCTAACCGGTTTGGCTCAGTGGATAGAGCGTTGGCCCGTAGACTCAAGGGTCCCAGATTTGATTCCGGTCAAGGGCATGTACCTTAGTTGTGGGCACATCCCCAGAGGGAGTGTGCAGGATGCAGCTGATTGATGTTTCTCTTATCGCTGTTTCTCTTATCGCTGTTTCTAATTCTCTATCCCTCTCCCTTCCTCTCTGT
>NW_005361683.1:0-862 GCF_000412655.1 Myotis brandtii | reverse complement strand
TAGCCTGTAGGCCCGTGCATAGGCCCTGAGCAGCCGGTGTCCCAGAACACCCCGGCAACTCTGGGCCTATGGGAGTAGGCGCCAAGTGTATGTTCCCGCCCTGTGGTCACTTCTGCCTGTGCCGGCGCCAAGCAGCGGCCTGGGTCCATGCCCCTCAGCCCAGTGCCCATCACAGGGCGAACAGGCCAGGCTTCCCCGCCATCGATCGTGGGGCAAACAGGACAGGCCAGGCCTCCCCACGATCGATCACGGGGTGAACAGAACAGGGCAGGCTTCCCCGCGATCGATCGTGGGGCGAACAGAACAGGGCAGTCCTCCCTGTGATCGATCGCAGGGTGAACAGAACAGGCCTCTCTGCGATCGATAGCAGGGCGAACAGAACAGGCCAGGCCTCCCCGCGATCGCTCCCAGGGCTAACAGGCCAGGCCATGCCTCCCTGCCATCCCAGGTGAAGAAGCCACTCTGCTGACCAGCATGCACTATGGACCTGTTCAGGTGGGTGGTGTGGAGTCTGGGGCCTCTAGCCTGCAGCCGTGGGAAGTCTCCCTCTCCCCAGAGTTAGGAGCACCAGCCCAGGTCCACCCAGCGCCCGGTCCTGACTGCAGGGGTGAGTTCCTGCAGGCTGTGGTTTGATCCCTGGGCATTAGCAGTAGGAGACCAGTGCCTTTGTTATTGCTGTGTGTCCAGGTTTTAATTGGACAAATGCCCAGTGGAATTCTGTCTAGGTTTCCTCAAATTTGCTCAGCCACTACTCACCCCTCTGTAAAGGCACAGAACAAGTGAGGTTCCTTAAATAAAAATCAGAGTTCTCCAGCAACAGTGGGTCTCTCTCATCACAGTCATTTGGACTGGATGACATTTG
>NW_005361682.1:0-786 GCF_000412655.1 Myotis brandtii | reverse complement strand
TGCTGAAGGCTGCTTATGGCCCACCCGTCACGCTGCCTGAGAGCTTTTCCTGGCACAAGAAGCATGCTAGGCCAGTGCACAGGGAAAGCTGGAAGGGACCAGAAATGAATGTCCCCAGTGCCAGGACCTCAACTAAATCCTCAAGGATGGGGAGGTAGTAGACAAATGGTTTTCCCCTGGAAAAATGTTCTCCCCTCCCTCCTGAGTCTCTTCCCAATCTGTTTTCTGCCTGTCATCCCCCTAGAAGAGCTGTCTCTGCTGTCACTGACAACCTCCCCAGTCCAGTGGACATGACCATTTGCCTCTTGATACCACAACTCCTGGTTTTCCTTTCATTCTCTAACATGTTCCTTTATTTCCTGCATCCCTTACATACGCTTCTATCTGGTCATGAAATACTGGGTTTCATCAGTGTTCGCACCCAGGCCCTCCTTTGTTGATGCTAAAATCCTAGGCCAGTGATGGTGAACCTATGACACGCGTGTCAGAGGTGACACGCGAACTCATTTTTTTTGGTTGATTTTTCTTTGTTAAATGGCATTTAAATATATAAAATAAATATCAAAAATATAAATCTTTGTTTTACTATGGTTGCAAATATCAAAAAATTTCTATATGTGACACGGCACCAGAGTTAAGTTAGGGTTTTTCAAAATGCTGACATGCCGAGCTCAAAAGGATCGCCATCACTGTCCTAGGGCATGGCAGAGCAACGAAGGAAAGAAGTCTGGGTCCCCGAGTGATAGCAGGGAGGAGAGCCACCCATCAATCCAGGACTGCTGGGTG
>NW_005361681.1:0-514 GCF_000412655.1 Myotis brandtii | reverse complement strand
TAGATTTCTGGGTGTTAATTTTATATCCTGCTACATTCATTTATCCAGATTCATTTATTAAGTCTAATAGTTTTTATGAAGTTTTTAGGGTTTTCTTTGTATAATATCATGTCATCTGTGAATAATGACAAATTTACCTCTTCTTTGGATGCTTTTTATTTCTTCCTCTTATCTGATCGCTATGGCTAGCACTTCCAGTATTATGTCAAACAGGAATAGTGAAAGTGGGCATCCCTGTCTTGTACCTGTTCTTAGGAGAAATGGTTTTAGTTTTTGCCCATTAAGTATGATGTTGGCTATAGGTTTGTCATATAAGGCTTTTATTATGTTGAGGTATGATCCCTCTATTCCTACTTTGCTGAGAGTTTTTATCAGGAAAGGGTGTTGGATTTTATCAAATGCTTTTTGTGCATCAATCGACATGATTATGTGATTTTTATCTCTCAATTTGTTTAAATGATGTATCAGGTTTATTGGTTTGCTGATATTGTACCAGCCTTGCATCCCTGGAATA
>NW_005361680.1:0-806 GCF_000412655.1 Myotis brandtii | reverse complement strand
CCTCACTCCTTGTGTGAGGATTAAAACAAACAAACAAGCAAACAAACAGACAGACAGACAGACAGACAGACATGCTTGTCCTGTTTCTGATCTTAGCAGAGGAAAGCCTAGTTTTTTGTCATTAATTATAATTTTGGCTCTAAGTTTTGTGTGTGTGTTTTTAATATAGATGCCCTGTATCAGGTTGAGAAAGTTCTCTTATATTCCTAGTTTATTGGTTTTTAAAAAAATTATGAAAGGGTGGTTGGATTTTGTCAGATGCTTTTTCTACATCTATTGAGATGACCTTGCGGTTCTTTTTATTCAATTGATATGATATATTACATTAATTGACCTTCAGATGTTAAACCAATCTTAATTTCTAGGATAAATTCTACTTAGTCATGGTATATTATTGTTTTTATAGATTGCTGAACTTGTTTTGCTTGTATTTTGTTGATGATTTTGACATCCATATTCATGACATAATGGCTTTTAGTTTTCTTCCCTTCCTTTTTAAAAAAATATTTTTATTGATTTTAGAGAGGAAGGGAGAGGGAGAGAGAGATAGAAACATCAATGAGGAGAGAATCATTGATCAGCTGCCTCCTGTATGCCCCTTACTGGAGATCGAGCCCACAACCCAGGCATGTGCCCTTGACAGGAATCAAAACTGGGACCCTTCAGCCCACAGGCCAACGCTCTATCCACTGAGCCACACCAGCTAGGGCAGTTTTCTTGCCTCCTGATGTCCCTGTCTGGTTTTATATCAGGTTAATAATGGACTCATAGAATGAGCTGGGAAGTATTCCCTCCTCTTCTAAGTT
>NW_005361679.1:0-898 GCF_000412655.1 Myotis brandtii | reverse complement strand
AAAATAAAATTAAAAATAAAAATAAAACATAAGCAGAACCTTGTCCAGGAAAACAAGTGGTCAGGAAAGAAATGAGTGGATGATAGTATGAGCTGAATTTAGGCAAAGAACCAGAGTCAAGATAAACAATTGCATTCTGGAAATCAATTAATTCACCCCAGCTGGAATTTATATAGACACTTTGTGTGTGCTGAGTGTGGGGGTGGGAAGCAGGTGGGAGGTTTGAGCACCTATAGATGAAGCTGGAGAGGTATGTAAGTAGGAGCCAGATTCTACCAAGTCTTGCAATACTTACAACAGAATTGGGGAGTTATCCTGAGGGCAAAGGAGAACCATTGACTGCTTTTAAACAGAGGAATGATCATGATCTTATCTGAATCTCAGAAAGACCACTCTGTCCATGGAGTGGAGAATGGGTTGGTAGGCGTGGGGGAGTTGCCCAATACAGAAGGATGTGATCATCCTCAAGAGAGGCCATGAAAGCCTAAACAAGAAGAGTGAAAATGGAAACAGAAATGGATTTGAGAGGTATTTATAAGGGAATATAGATAAGACTTGGTAATTGTTGTTCAGAGTGAGAGGAAAAAGGGAGACAAGGTTAATTCCCAGGTTTCTGGCTGGACTAGTGTTTAATGACTATGTTCTGAGAGAGGTCACTTAGGAGGAACAGATGAAGGGGTGAAGACAATGAGCTCGGTTTTGTTTCTCTGTCTGATGGACATTCAAACAAAATCAAATAGGTAATTGGATATGTATTTGGACTTGGAACTCTGATTGATATTTGAGGCTTATTAGCAGCATATACAGATGTCCCCCAAGAAATATATACATACTTTAACAGCTGGTAGCTCGATTTTGAAGATTAAATGTATTTTAATAAACACTGCCTTTATAATTA
>NW_005361678.1:591-883 GCF_000412655.1 Myotis brandtii | reverse complement strand
CCCACAGTTCCTTTCAAGGTGCATGAATTCATGCATTAGGCCCCTTGTTATACATAACTATCTATACACTTATTTTCTTAATTTAAATCTAAATAAAAATTGTCCTTTACTTTTCAATATGGCTTTTAGGAGGAGATTATATCACCAAAAAAATTAAGATAGCTAGGAATTAACTTAACTAAGGAGGTAAAAGACTTATATTGGAAAACTATAGGACACTGAAAAAAAAGATAGAGGAAGACATAAACAGATGGAAGAACATACCGTGTTCATGGATTGGTAGAATCAACCA
>NW_005361678.1:0-238 GCF_000412655.1 Myotis brandtii | reverse complement strand
CTTCAATAAATGATGTTGGGAAAATTGGACAGATACATGCAAAAAATGAAACTAGACCACCAACTTACACCATACACAAAAATAAACTCAAAATAGATAAAGGACTTAAACATAAGATGGGAAACCATAAAAATACTAGAGGAGATTATAAATCAGGAATGAAACAGCCTTGTTATTTTGGCAGGCCAACTTTTAATATATACTTTATATTTAACTACATGACATAATGAAAAAAAAA
>NW_005361677.1:0-494 GCF_000412655.1 Myotis brandtii | reverse complement strand
AAATTGGATGGGATAGGGTCTCAGGGAATCTCCAGGGAAGAGCAAACAGTGCGCTCCAAACTGATGGAGATTCAGATATGGCTGCCAGTCAGCTCTGTGACAGGGAAGGCCCCAGCACCGGAACAATGACCCCGGCGAGCACCCTTATCTGGGAGAAAGTTGCCCCAAATTCCTGCCCCGATGCCAGACAATCCAGTTCCTCCACATATGTGTCTGGGTCCCCCAAAGCCACCTAGTGCTGGGAGTCTGAGTAAGTTCATGCGCTGGCCCTTTAAACGGAACACCTGGGTCTCAGCAGCCTCCATGTCACTCAGCCACAATCCCTGCTGGTTTTTACAGCCCATAGTTGTGGGGACTTCTCTTCCCAGCTCTGGGACCCTGGGCTGGGATCTGGTGTGGGACTCAGAACCCTTGCTCCTCACGGAGGCCTCTGGAGAGATCACCTCCCTCCTGATTGAAACACGGCACACGTGGGTGCCGGACCAGCCCGTTCC
>NW_005361676.1:0-891 GCF_000412655.1 Myotis brandtii | reverse complement strand
CGCTCTATCCACTGAGCCAAACCGGTTAGGCCAAGGGCACTTGTTTTTTATCATCTCCTGTTCACTCTCCCTACTTTTTCAGCTCCTCCTCTGCTTCCCCCCTCCCCACATTTTCAGCGCATCCACTTAAAGTATTTGAGCTAAATAAATTTCTCCCACCTGTTCATGTACAGTAAAACAAAACACAAACTGGCAGTGTGTTTGGCAACCGGGGGTGACTCAGTTTGTCAAGTAAGGGGAACAGTGACAAAATCATTCACCAGGTGATTAAACCAATCCAGAGCCACACCTCCCCAAGTTAGGAAATTTAATATACTGCCACCTCTTTCTGATGACTAAGCCTCAATCCAAATTACCTCATTAACGTTAACGGCGGGTATAAAAACTGTCTTCCTCCAGATGCTGTGGCCTCCATAACATGGAGCAGCCAGAGGCAGGCCAGGACCCAGCGGGAGGGAGTCCAGACTCCTTATCTTCTCAGGTAAGGGCCTCCCATCACCCAAGGTACCAGGGTAAGGGCCTCCCCCCACCCACCTCCTCCAGCTGGGACCCCAACCCTCACACCTCTCTCCCCTGCAGCCCTCTTCTTCCTGCTGTTCCCATTGGTGCCTGGAGGACCCCAAACCTCCCAAGGTGAGCATGGGTGTGGGGGCAGGGAAGCCTGGCCCCTCCTGGTGCCTGGCAGCAGTGAGGGTGCAACTTCCACCTGTGCTCCTGCTCAGCGGAAATGCCAGCCTCAGGGGGGAGTTCTGACACACCTCCCACCGGGGCCCTGGGGGGCCAGCCCCTGTGAGCATGCACCCATCCCCCTGCCCTCTCCTCATGCTGAATGTGGTGCAGGGCAGGGAGGAGGAAGTGCCCCTGGGGAGGGAGCAGAAATGGGGAGTCGGG
>NW_005361675.1:0-464 GCF_000412655.1 Myotis brandtii | reverse complement strand
ATCTTCATGAACTTATTTTAATTGTATCCTAAAGCAATGGTTTACTGGATGATAAAAAATATTTTTTTCCTGATCTTGTCACATTTTACATTTTAGTTGATGGTGTTGCTTTATTTTGCTTGATGTTTTGAGTTTTAGCTAAGCAGAAAAGGCATGTCTTATATGTACACTAGAGGCCCAATGCACAAAATTCATGCAAGAGTAGGCCTTCCTTCTCCTGGATGCTGGCACTGGCTTCCCTCTGACACCTGGGACTGGGGCTTCCCTTACAGCCCTGGCTTCGTCTGGTCTAATTAGCATATTACGCTTTTATTATTATAGACTAGAGGCCGGATGCACGAAATTCGTGCAAGAGTAGGCCTTCATAGCCATGGCAGCTGCCTCGATCCCTCCCTCACAGCCATGGTGGATGCCTGGATCCCGCAGCTGCAGCCCCAGCTTCATCCGGAAGGTCGTCCGGAAGG
>NW_005361674.1:7059-7799 GCF_000412655.1 Myotis brandtii | reverse complement strand
CCTGCCCCAGAACCACACTGCCCGCAGCAAGGCGCCCCAGCAGCGTCCTGACAGGTGGGTGGCGGGAGAACCTAGTAGAGCAGGGGCTGCAGGGAGCCATGGAAGGGCGGAGCCGCGGGAGCCAAGCTCCCGGGGGTCTGAGGAGAGAGCCTGAAGGTAGAAGAACCTTCGGCAAAGCAGCCCCCAGGAGCCGCGGCTATGGGGTCTGCAGGCGTGTGGACAGGCCTCCACCTGATGGGCGGATCCTGGGCAAGTGCCACGGCTTCAGCGAAGCAGCTGACCAGGAGGCGGGCGGCCCAAAGGGCGCAGAGCAGCGCCAAGGTGGGGTGCACTGGAGGGGGCTCAGGCCTGGGCAGGGTGCTGGCGGGCGGGGATCTGCCTTGCCCACGGAGAGCGAGGTTCTGCAGTGGCCCCAATAGGCAGGAAACAAGAGGCGATGACTGCCGTGGAAGGATGCCCGGGCTGAGGGGCGCAGACTCGCAGCCCTGAGGCGGGGGTGGAGGGGTGGCACCACCTCAGTGGAGGAGCGCCCCACTGCTGGGTGCCCCAATGCGGCGGTTTGGTGAAGCTCCCAGCGCTGACCAGGCCTCGCCGCAGCCTGCACACTTGAGAGGCCAGGACTCCTGCTCCCGCCTTGGCCCAAAAACAAGCCTGCACCCGCCCTGCCCCCAGTTCTCGCCCCGCCCCATGGGGGTGCACACCTGCACAGTGAGTGCAAGCCTACCACCTGCTCCCCAGAA
>NW_005361674.1:2024-4482 GCF_000412655.1 Myotis brandtii | reverse complement strand
CCTTGGATGTGACCCCACAACCAAGATGGGACCTTTGAAGGCATGTGAGGTCGTAGAAGAGTTGGGGGCCCACAGGGTCAGAGCTCCCGTGGGTACCTGCAGCTACATGTTGGGGGGTCAGAACACCTCTGTGGTCACCACCAAGGCCCGAGAGGATGAAACGGTCTGGCCTTCAGCCCAGGACTATCATTTTTGACCACAAGGAAGTGACATATGGCAGAGGGTGGGGACACCACCAAGGAGGAAACGTCCCAGCGGCTCTGCTGTGCGGAGACGTGTGTGGCCGTCAGAGGAGCAGCCATGTGCTCTGAGAAGGGGCAGCAGCCTCACTGAGGCCACGGGCCCTGTCCTGTCATTGGGGTTGAGAGCAGAAGCCCAGGGCGCCGAGAGCCGGGGGTCTGCAGCAGCCTGTGCAGCTCCTGACCCTAAGCTTCCTGCACCCTGACCATCCAACATCGGACTCAAATCTGTGCTGGACACGGAAGCAGAGAGGCCCAGAAAAGCGGAAGTGGACACAGGGCTATCGAACCTCAGCGAGGAGGCTTGACCTTGTCCACCCAGAGGACCTGGCGCTGCTGCAGGCTGTGTCTGTGCGGAGACATGACCCCGAGGAGTGGGGCCATGTGGCTAATTTCAGCTCTGCTCCTTCTCCAGGTCCCAGGTGAGTGGGGCTGGGCTGTGGGGAGCTGGGCCCCGAATGGGAATGAGGAAAGACTGAGAGAGGGGTGGGTAGAGGGTGAGGAGCAGCCCAGCCGGAGGGAGGGAGAACATGGGGGAGAGCACGGGGAGGCAGAGATGCTTCCAGGAGCGGCCAGCACCTGCCTCAGCAGCAACCACAAGGATTCAGTGCACAAAGCAGGTGAGTCTCAATCACTGCGCCCTCAGAGCTGTGCTGGGGAGGCGGGGCATGTGCTCAGCACCTTATTGTCATAACCAGGGATGTGGGCCCTGGCTGAGGGTTTAGTGGTTAGAGCGTTGGTCCAACGCAGGTTTGATTCTGGGTCAAAAGCACGTACCTGGGCTCATGCAATCAATGTTTCTCTCTTTTTCTCTGCCTCCATACCTCCCTTCCACTCTCTCTAAAAAGCAATGGAAAAATATCCTTAAGTGATTAAAAAAATCAGAGATGTGGTCTTGATGCATCACACACTTAGACACACACACACAAATACATGTGCACACACTCCTTTTTCCCATCGTGGCCTTTCTTGTCTCCATGCACAACCTCTCCCCGTGTCACCACTGAGAGGAGGGAGCTATCGCCCCTGGTCCCCTCGCCTGCTCTGAGGAAAGGCATGGCCTCCAGACCCTGGGGGCGCTTGAGGGGACCTGCACCCAGGGTGCCCCTGCCCCTGGCCCATCTGGTAAGAACCTGGGACTGGACTGTGTCTTCCAGGCTGTTTGTCTCTGAGCGGCCCCAGGCGCGTGACGGGCACCGTGGGGGGATCGCTGAGCGTGCAGTGTCGGTATGAGAAGGAGTACACAGACCATAACAAATTCTGGTGCAAATACTCATATTTACCACCACTGAGGATGAAGATTGTGGAGACCACAGAGTCAGAGAGAGAAGTGAGGAGCGGCCGTGTGTCCATCAGGGACCATCCTGCAAACCTCACCTTCACAGTGACCTTGGAGAGACTCACAGAGGGTGATGAAGGCACATACTGGTGTGGGATTGATACACCATTGAGAGAAAGACTGATAGACCTCACCTTCCAGGTTGTGGTGTCTGTGTCCCCAGGTGAGTCGCACACACCCTCCCCTCACCCCAACTCCAGGCTGCCTGACCTGTACCTGGTCACCCCGTTGGTCAGGACAGACATGGAATTGAAGAGCTGGGTGAATTTGGGGTCAGTGATCAGTACACAGCGTGTGTGGGTGTTGTGTTGTCTGGGCACACGTGTGACACACACACACACACACACACACACACACACACACACACACACAGTCTGTTCCAGATCCCTCCGGGGGCCAGGCCCTGACGCAGTCTCAGGCCTGGATGGCTCCTGAGGCATCACCCTCACAGCCGTGGTCCTGGGGGCCTGCAGCTGCCATGAGATGGGCCTAGACGAGCCCCAGGTCCCTGTGCGGGACCCCTTTGATGTTTTGGGGGGCCACCCTTCCCTTCAGGCTGACCCTATCCCTTCTGTTTTTCTCTGATGCCTTGTAGCCACAGGGGGGAACCAAGAGGAGCCCCTGAAAATACCTCCCTGAGCAAGGAGAGGAAAGATGATCTCGTGGTGCTCAGGTGCTATGGCCCCAGCTTCCCTGCCTGCTCTCCGCACAATTCTCTCCACAGGTCGCTGTGCTTGTTGCCTGAGAGCCCAGTGAACATCACGGCCGGAGTCCATTCATTGTCTTCACTAGCTTAGTTTAGACAGAAACGCCCCCAAAAGCTAGTAGCCATTGAAAGTCCTAGTAAAGGTCAGGGCTGTGCACCACTCATTAATTTAGA
>NW_005361674.1:0-1665 GCF_000412655.1 Myotis brandtii | reverse complement strand
CAAAAATCTCTGGGTGGGGGGGGGGGAGGGGCTTGTCCCCGTGCCTTTTTGTCGGACCATGTTCTATGGGGTCCACCTGGTGTGTGTCTCTCCAGATCAGGGGTGGGGAACTTCCGGCCCGAGGGCCATATAAGGCCAAAGAAATCCTTCTCTCTGGTCCTGCCAAGGCATTAGGGGTGAGTGAATGAAATGCTTGTCCAAACAGAACAGGCTAATGTTTAAGTTGATGATTTTGTGGGCCTTCGAATGATGTTATAAATCTCCAAATGGCCCTTGGCAGGAAACAGGTCCCCCACCCCCTGCTCCAGGTCTTTCTTTCTGCTCATTTGTTCCCCCAGAGAGGACTGCCCAATGGTCCAAAGGCCTGACTGACAGTGTGGGGGCTGGTAGCTTAGACACAGCTGGAAGCCCGAGATCAGGAGGCCGGCATGTGGGCGAGGCCCTCCTCTGAGTGTGGACTTTTGTTGTATCCTCCAGGGTGAGGGGCCTCCCTCATCCAGGCACTAATCCCATGGATGAGAGCTCCACCCTCATGCCCTGACCACCTCCAAATGCCTGGCCTCCTAATACCACCCACTGTGCCTGGGGCTTTCAACAAAGGAATTTTGGAGACACGAGCAATCAGACCAAGGAGAGTCTAAGGGACTGCGGGTTCCGCCCTCCAGTGCAGACCCTGAGGCACGTCTGTTTCCTGGGTCTCACTCCAAGCACTCCACGCCTGAGGGACCTGGTCACCTACCGCTCTAGTCAAGGCTACAGAATAAGTGTCACCCCACCCCTGCTGGCGGGAGAAGAGGGAGAAGGGTGTGGCTGTGGTGGGGATGTGGCCAAGTGCTCTTCCCACACAGTCTCAGATCCTCTGCTGAGCAGGATGACTCTGCTTCCGGACATGCCCACCAGGCCTCGGAGTTCCTGGAGAGGGGCCTAGGGAGGGGGCCCAGGTCTGGCCTGCCTGTGGCCACGGAGGGGATGGCCTCAGTGACCTTGACCTTGTGTCAGAGCCACACAGCTGACAGAGTGGAAGACCCAGGGCCTGACATGTGCTTCTCCCTCAGCCCCCACCCTGAAGATCGTCACAAGCACCCTGGGCCCTCCAAGCACCCTGGGCCCTCCAAGCACCCTGGGCCCTCCCTCCTCCCTGCCAGTGACCACTGGGCCCAGCATGACCAGCCAGGAGACGCCTGATGCCAACCAACACCCTCGGTAAGGGGCGCACATCCCAGGACTTTGACACCTGGTGGATTCTCCTCTAGATGGGGGTGCGGAGGCGGGGGTTGGAAGGCAGGAGTGCTGATGATGAGGCTCACTGTGCATCACCGTCACCGTGTCCCCACAGGTCCCTGCTCAGCAGTGTCCACTTCCTGCTCCTCATATTCCTGAAGGTGCCCCTGTTCCTGAGCATGCTCAGTGCTGTCCTCTGGGTGAACAGGCCTCATCGGGCAACTTGTGAGGAAACACAATTTGGCTAAGACAACCTGCCACTGTCCCCGCCCATCCATGTCCTGTCCAGAGACACAGCCACTCGGGCTACAGAAGACAGAAACTCCACCCTGAACCTTACATCCCTTTTCAACTTATCAAAAGAGACTTAAAAAACCATTTTAATGACTATATCACCTCCACAAACGTGTGTATATGAACAGTTGAAGGACTACAAATAAACAT
>NW_005361673.1:1885-5013 GCF_000412655.1 Myotis brandtii | reverse complement strand
CTCAGGCCCATGATTCTAAAATCCCATCGAATCAGAGCTAGATCAAGTGAGGGCAGGGAAGGGAGTTTATATCTTTCCATAATGGAAGACTGGTAGGAAGCCTGTAACTAAAGAAGTTAATAGGATAGTTTCACATACATTGTTCCTCCAGAATAGCCAACCCTCTCCCCGCGACACCCCCTCCTCATCTCGCATGTCACACTATTTGGGTCATAGCTTCTCTCTGCTAAATGATGGAAAGGATTTAGCGAACCACAGTCCAGATTTCCTCTGCCCTTAGTGATGGCTACACTTAGAGTTACCACACTCCCTGGGATCCTGCTTCTTTTTCAGTAAAAAGAGGGAGTTAGACAGAGTTGTCTCTAAATTGCCTTCGAGCTATAAAGACCTGCCTTGGAGACACTCATTTCCTATCCATGGAAAAGGAGGGCTTGTCAGGCAGCCCTCAGTGTCTATCCCAGCAGCAAATGCATGAAGGTGCGCCAGTCAGCACAAATGTGCCCTGTTCAATATGAGACATGTAGCATTGTGCTAATAAAGCTCCTGACTCCCCTCTCTACCCTCTGCCACTGCCCTCTGAAAGCATGCCCCCCCCCCACTGTGTTGCTGGCACAGAACCTGGTCCCTCCATGACCTGCACACTCCCTGAACTAACTGCCCTTACACTTCAGCCACTCAGGGCCGCTTCTCGGCCAGACTCACCTTCTCTACAACCAGTTGATGAGTTCTCAGGTTTTCTCCAAAGAATCTCATAGGGTGTGGGCTTTTGCTTTGACTGTGAGGATGAAGTGTTTGCGCCCTCTTAACCCGCTGAGTCAGGAAGCACATATTGGGTGGAGCCAGTGGAGGAACTGTTTGCCTTTAAAGAGGCAGTCATATTGCCCCTAATTTGGTGGGTGCTTCAGATTTGCCAAATTGAAACCTTTTTCTCCTTGTGCCCAACCTCACACCCAAATTTCCAAAGCTATATTCGGTATTTTGGGTTATAGTGGTGGATCCAAAAGGCCATTATTAAATGACCTAAATCTTGCCCAGAAAGCCAGGCACAGTGTCTGTCATCTTCCCTGGTGTAGTGGGAGACTGTGGGGTCATTCTAGAAGAAGAAAGTCGGTTTATGACTTTGTGAATCCTTGGGTGTGCACTGGGGATTGTACAATATGGGTTTTGAGTCTAGTCTTCGAGGAGGATCTCAAGTTACTCATTCAGAAATTAACAGGACTCAAGTACAAAGTCAAAAGAGTCCAATCCACTAAGAGTCAAGGAGAAAAGAGGAAGAGGAGGCCTGGAAAAATGTCTCCAGTGACCACACAGGCTCTTTGGTTTTTTTCATATGGTTCTTGCAAGATTGAAAGCCTGTATGACCTAACAAGTAAATAGGCACCTGGGGTGTGGATGCAACTTTCCCTCCAAACCTTTCTACCTTCTCCCACCCCAGGTCCAGACAGAGTCAATTTATCCTAGATTTACCAGTGGATGGATGCAACAGCCTCTGGAAATTGTTTTCAAGAGAGGCAAGCTGTCAAAACTTTCACCGTTGACATGATAATCTAGATGTCTGTTGCATCACTATGAAAATATTGATTTTTATTATATATTTTGGTTCACTAGGTTGAGAATTTAAATCAGGCAATATTTAAGCTTGAGGGTAGGTACTAAGAGGACCATATGTGGCAGGAAGTAGTAGACAATAGGGTGACTACCAATGGAGGGAAGCAGCTGGATTTGGAAACGATGGTATTAATGACCATATCATTGGACCAATTATTATAGTTAATGACTTGAGTCATGTTGAAGGGCCCCAGGTGAAAGTTTTTCAACTTCCAATAAAGACACAGAACAGGACCAGCTACACAATTTGCAAGGACTGGCACAAAAGGAAAATGCCAGGTCCTTTGTTCAAAACTTATGAAGAATTTCAAGATGACATTACAGAGCATTAAACCTCGTGAGGGGCCCCTCTAATCACAGAGCCCTGAGAAACCCTAAAGGTCACACACCAGGAAGCTTACCTTGACAGGCTTCATATATATGAGTCAAGAGCAGAGCAAAAACTACATTTCTTGCTCAAAATATCTCTACCATTGCTCAGTTTCATTTCACTCTCCATATTCTTTGAATGAAACTTGTCCTGCCAGAAGCTTCTTGGATTTTTCCTGATCAACTAATTGATTACACTCAACACTGTTAAGTTCCTTAAAGGGAAGAGGAAAGTAATTGAGATGCAATCCATAGATACAAAGGGAATAGGATGCAGATCTTGAATGATTACAATCTTCAGGTCATTGGCCATGGTGGATCATCTGGAAAATAGCTCCAACCACTGAACCCTAAATTAGGAATGACCAACCTCTAGATTCTAGAAGACTTGTGGTAGGAGTATTGCCTCATGTCTCTCCTGTGCTGTTTGCTTGGCCATGCTCCTCATGATTAGGAGCGCCTTTCCACACCCAGCTCTGCTGTGAGCCACCTGTCTCTCTGCTACTGGTCCCCACCTGAAAAATCCATGAAGGTGCTCTCCCCCTTCCCAGGATGCTGCTCCTTCCACATAGTCAGAAGCAAAGAGATGAAAAAAGAGAAAGCCACAGCTTCCTTTTATACATTTTCCCTTTATTTTTTACATTATACATGCTTGGCAATAAGAATATATATGAATTTTTCAAAAGATTGGGGTTTATTAAAAAACATTTCTTTAATTTCTGTCAGAGTGTGCCTTGTGGAGCTCAGGGCTTTTTCTGCTTCTGGGATCTAGATAAATGCAAAGCTCAAACTTATTACATTACATAAATAATAATTGAAGGTGAAAAGAATGGGTTCCTCACACTATCCTGACTCTTCTACATATCAACAAGTAACTTTGGTATATCGTTGCCTATTGCTGCCATAATCGATTACCAAAGATGTAGTGGCCTGAGGCAATACAAATGAATTCTCTAGAGTTCTGGAGGTCAGGAGCCTGAAATTAGTCTTATGGAGATAAAATGATGGTATCCTCAGGGATGAAGGTATCTCCAGGAGGGAATCCATCACTTCCTTTTTTCCAGCTTCTAGAAGCTTCCAGAATCCCTTGTTTTGTGATCACATAACTCCAATCTCTGCTGCCATCATCACATTGCCTTCTTCCTCCTTTG
>NW_005361673.1:0-779 GCF_000412655.1 Myotis brandtii | reverse complement strand
TAACCCACCCCCCCACCCCCCCCCATTTTTAAATTATTTTTTAACAACAGCACCCAACCAACACCAACCTGATGAAATAAATACTCCACTTTAAAGATTATGAAAGTGAGTTTCAGAGAGGCTAACTTATCCACATGTGGTAGAATTGAAAATCACTGCCCCTCCCGCTCCCCAAGAAAACCATGTCCTAATCCCCAGAACCTGTGAATGTTATCTTATTGCAGATGTGATAAAGTGAATGATTTTAAAATGGGGAGGTTGTTCTGGATTATCTGAATGAGTCCTACTTGTAATCACAAAGGCCCTTAGAAGATGGAGGGTCTGTGTGAAGGAGCAATATCACAGCCGGCCTCTGCTCCCATGCTTTGAGTGCCTGGAGTCATCAGAGTCACGTACAGTCACAGACAGTGACAGACCCCAGCCCATCACCATGTGGCACCAACAGCTGGAAGGCAGGAAGCAGGGCAGCAAGTGTGCCTCTCCCACAGTCTACCACTCCCAGCACACCCTCCGCTCCCTTCCTTACTCACCTGCCAGGACGTTTGAGTCCCCTTCCTCCAAAACCCACTTGTTTGTTTAAACAACCCTGAATTCTTAGCCCTTCAATGAGGAAAAGGGGCTCCTTAGAACAGGAACTGGGAAAGATTTCTGAGGCTGCTGGATCCATCTGGCAGCATTCAGTCACTGCTATTTTTCTGGGATTTTCAGTTTGGTTTCCACAATTTCTGCTGTTATCTGCATTTCATCCTTTTCGATTTAGTTTGACTTTTTTTTTTTTT
>NW_005361672.1:0-804 GCF_000412655.1 Myotis brandtii | reverse complement strand
TGGACCCGGGGAGCCACAGGGAGGAAGAGTGAGCGGTGACTTTGAGACTGTGATCCTGGCTGTCAGGCCAGTGGATTGGAAAACATTCCTAGGCAGCATGGGCTGGCATTTAGGAAGCACCTCAGGAGGCTACAGTGGCCAGAATTGCCTGTAGACCTGAGTAAATATCACAAGGGCTAAGGGCCCATTTTCAAGTGCTGGTGAGATTTACCAAGCACAGTGAGTTGACCTTAAAGTCACTTCTTCAGGAATGTGAAAAGATTCCGGCTTCTTTATTTATTTGGCAGTTGATCTTCTCCCTAGACTCTGGCTAATCACCATATTTGGAGGGCCTGGTCTCCTTACTCACACTGTCCACAAGACTCTTGCCCTACAAGCAAAAACTCAGTGTCCTGACTTTTCAGTGCAGAGCAAGGCATCAACTCTTGCACTGACAGTTAAATGAAATTCTGACTTTTTAGCATTACCTATTTCCTTCCCTTTTATTTTTTTTAATATATCTCATTGATTTTTTACAGAGTGGAAGGGAGAGGGATAGAGAGTTAGAAACATCGATGAGAGAGAACCATCGATCAGCTGCCCCCTGCACACCACCTACTGGGGATGTGCTCGCAACCAAGGTACATGCTCTAGACCGGAATCGAACTCGGGACCCTTGAGTCTGCAGGCTGATACTCTATCCACTGAGCCAAACTGGTTAGGGCTCCTTCCCTTTTAAAATGCAAATGTATTTGGAAAAATTACTACTTTATGGAAATCTTTCTCAGTTTAGTGTGAAATAATTTGTTAGATAACTTTCCAATC
>NW_005361671.1:2598-4999 GCF_000412655.1 Myotis brandtii | reverse complement strand
TCTTTGTACCCCTGCCCATTTCCCTCTCTAGAAAGAGGACCCTTTCTCCTTTGCCGTGACACTCCCCTGGCCCTGCCCCACAAAGTGGGATACCCTATCCCCCAGCCCATTCCCCTCCATGGAAGGAACCTGTCCCCACTCCATGGAGCATGCTCCCAACACCATGCCCTGTCCCTTCAAAGGGGGGTTCCTTGTACCCTGCCCATTCACCTCCATGGAGGGTCCCCTGTCTCCAATGCCTTGCTCCCTCCAAGGAGGGTGTCATCTCCACTCTGTCCTTTTCCCTCAAAGGAGGGTTCCCTGACCCCCTGCCTATTCCTCTCAATGGAGAGTCCTCTTCCCCACCTGCCCTGTCCCTCTGTGGAGGGTCCCCTCTCCTCACTTCCTGGGGGGTTCCCCCTGCCCCTACATGTCCCCTCAAAGGGAAGGGCTCCTTGTTCCACTGCCCATTCCTCTCCCTGGAGGACTTCCTTTCCCCCTCCCTTTCCCTCCATGGAGGGTCCCCTGTCTCCAGCTCATGGAGGCTGCCCCCTCCCTCCTTCCCTGTCCCCTCAAAGGGGGATCCATTGTATGCCTGTCTATTCACCACCATGGAGAGTCCCCTACCTCCCCTACTGATTCCTCTCAATGGAGGGTGGCCCTCCCCCCTACCCTGTCCCTCCAGGGAGTGTTCCCTCTCTCCCTTCCCATTTTCAATCTATGGAGGGTGTCCTCTTGCACCTGCCCTGTACCTGGAGATGAATGGGCAGGGGTACAAGGAACCTCCCCTTTGAAGGACAGAACAGGAAGGAGGGGGCACCCTCCATGGAGTGAGGACAAGGGACCCTCCATAGAGGGGGCATGGAGTGGAGACAAGAGTCATTTCATGGAGGGGAATCAGCAGGGGAATTGGGAACAACCCCCCTGACTGGATAGGCCAGGGGAGACACAGGAATCTCCATGGCATTGTATGGGCTGGCAGACAAGGAACCCTCCTTCAAGGGGACAAGGCAGGAGGGAGGGTGCACACTCCATGACGTGAGGACAGGGGACCCTCCACAGAGGCTCAGGGCAGAAAGGGGGAGGGGGGAGATGACCCTCCATGAAGGGTAATATGCAGGAGCATAGGGAATCCCCCAGCTTTGAGTTGCTGGGAAGAGGGGAGTGGGCACCTTCCATGGGATGGAGATAGATGACCCTCCATGAAGGGAACTGGGAGGGGACAAAGGACCCTCCAGAAAAAGGAGTGAGAGGGGAACAAGGAACATCTCAAAGGGGTGGTTCCCTCTCTCCCTACCCAATCTTCTCCATGGAAAGTCCCCTTCTCCCTCCCTGCCCTCCGCCTGCCCTGTCCCTCTATGGAGGGACCCCTGTCCTCACTCTATGGAGGTGACTCATCCCCCTTGTTCTGCCCATTAAGGGCAGGTTCCCTATCCCCTTGCCCATTCCCTTCCATGGAGAGTCCTCTCCCCCCCACCTCTGCCTCCATCTGCCCTGTCCCCTCAAAGAGAGACTGTTCCTTGAATGCTGCCTATTCTTCTCTCTGGAGTGTCCCTTTCCCTCTTCCCTTTCTCCTCCCTGGTGGGTCCCCTGTCTCCTCCTCATGGAGGTGACCCTCCTTCCTGTACTGTCAACTCAAAGGGGGGGGGGTGGTCATTGTATGCCTGCCCATAAAACATCATGGAGATTCCCTTATCTCCCTGGTCTATCCTGAAAAAGGGATGGGGGGATGGTTCCCAATCCCCCTACTGACTCCCCCCCCATGGAGTATGCCCTGTTGCCCCTCCATGATGTCTCCATGGAGAGGCCATTGACCCCATTCCTTGGAGGATTCCCCTCCATCATACTCTGCACCACAAAGGGGGGTTTCCTTGTACCCCTGCCCATTAATCTTGATGGGGTTCCATTTTTTCCCTACCCTGTCTCCTCCATGGAGGGTTCCCTATCCCCCAGCCCTTCCCTGTCCATAGAGGGTCCCTTCTCCTCCATGCCCCCTCCATAGAGGGTCCTCTCTCTTCCCTGCTCTCTCTCCTCCATGGAGGTTTCCCTGCCCTCCCTACCCTGCCCCCTCCATGGAGGGTCTCCTTTCCCTCTATCCTGCCCCCTCCATGAGGGTTCCCTGCCCCCCTGCCCTGCCTCCTCCATGGAGTGTCCCCTCTCCTCCCTGCCCTGCACCCTCCATGGAGGGCTCGCTGTCCCCTTTTCCTGTCTCCTCCATGGAGATGCCTACACCCTCCGTGCCCTGTCCCCTCCATGGAAGGTTCCCTCTCCTCCCTGCCCTCTCTCCTCCATGGAGGTTTCCCTGCCCTCCCTACCCTGCCCCCTCCATGAAGGATCCCCTGTCTCCCTATCCTGTCCCCTCCATGGAGGGTCCTCTCTCCCCCTACCCTGCCCCCTCCATGGAGGGCTCCCTGCCCCCCCC
>NW_005361671.1:0-1075 GCF_000412655.1 Myotis brandtii | reverse complement strand
GCCCCACCCCCCCCAGGAAGGCCCCCCGCCCCCCCCCCGTCCTGACTCTCCATGGAGGGTCCCCTCTCCTCCCTACCCTGTCCCCTCCATGGAGGGTCTTCTCTCCCTCTGCCCTCTCTCCTCAATGGAGGTTTCCCTGTCCCCCTATCCTGTCCCCTCCATGGAGGGTCTTCTCTCCCTCTGCCCTCTCTCCTCAATGGAGGTTTCCCTGTCCCCCTATCCTGTCCCCTCCATGGAGGGTCTTCTCTCCCTCTGCCCTCTCTCCTCAATGGAGGTTTCCCTGTCCCCCTATCCTGTCCCCTCCATGGAGGGTCTTCTCTCCCCTTACCCTGCCTCCTCCATGGAGGGCTCCCTGCTCTCCCACTACCCTGACCCTCATTGGAGGGTCCCCTCTCCTCCCTGACCTGCCCCTCCATGGAGAGTCCCCTCTCCTCCCTGACCCATCCCCTCCATGGAGTGTCCCCTCTCCTCCCTTCCCTGCACCCTGCAAGGAGGGTTCCCTGCCTTCCATACCCTGCCCCCTCAATGGAGGGGCCCCTGTCCCCCTATCCTTTCCCATCCATAGAGGGTCCTCTTTCCCCCTATCCAGCCCCTTCCATGGAGATCCCTGACCCCCCTCGTGCCCTGCCCCCTCCATAGAAGGTCCCCTCTCCTCCCTGTCTTTTCCCCTCCATGGAGGACTCTCTGCCCCCCCCACTACCCTGACCCTCATTGGAGGGTCCCCTGTCCTCCCTGCACTGCCCCTTCCATGGAGGGCTCCCTACCTCCCCTACTCTGACTCATCATGGAGGGTCCCCTCTCCTCCCTGCCCTCCCTCCTCCATGGAGGTTTCCCTGCCCTCCCTACCCTGCCCCCTCCATGAAGGATCCCCTGTCTCCCTATCCTGTCCCCTCCATGGAGGGTCCTCTCTCCCCCTACCCTGCCCCCTCCATGGAGGGCTCCCTGCCCCCCCCGTCCTGACCCTCCATGGAGGGTTCCCTGTCTCCCCATCCTGCCCCCTCCATGGAGGGTCTTCTCTCCCTCTGCCCTCTCTCCTCAATGGAGGTTTCCCTGTCCCCCTATCCTGTCCCCTCCA
>NW_005361670.1:0-800 GCF_000412655.1 Myotis brandtii | reverse complement strand
TTTCTATTGTTTTGTTGCTGTTTGCTTGATTATTGAGGTTTTTTTTTGTTTTGTTTTTCGACTGGTTGTGAGGTTGTTTTTCTTTTCCTTTTTCTTTTTTTCTGCTGGTTTTTCCCCTCCCTCCCCCCTCAGTTATTTTTGTGCTTCTGTTTTCCCTTGCCTCAGTTGATATTATTGATTGTTTGTAGTTTGCATTCATCTCCAGGGATCTGTTGTTGGAATTTGTTGGAATTAGTGGTGGTTTTATCATAGTTTTCTCCTCATATAAAGTCTCTTCCTCTCTTCTACTTCATTCTCTATTTTTGCTCTTTTTTTTTCTTTTTTTCCCCTCCTTTTTCCCAACCCTTTTTCCAATTTCTTTTTTGCACTCCTTTTTACTTTCTTTCTTTTTTCTCTTCTATCTTTTTATCTTCTTTCTTCCTTATCTCCTAACTCTCTTAGCTTGGGTGGTCACCTTTATTTGGGGTTATTAATATTGTAAATACATTCGTTTTCAGTGCCTGGTACATTGTGCCTTGTTGTGTTGTATTTTGTGCCTTTAAATCAATGCAGCAGATCCAAGCAACAGCAGCCTCCTGATCACCACACCCTCTGTCTGAGGAACAGCAGCTGTGTGAGAAGCCTCCCCCAACCAAACAGAAGAGCCACCACAGCTGTGAACAGCACCCAACAGAGGAGCTGCTGCCAAATGAGGAGCAGCTGCTAGCAAACTGCCTGAGGAGCAACCAAAGCCCGAGGAGTCACTGCTACCCAGCGAGCAGCAACTGAACGACTCAACATCTCGATATGTCAGTGAGATC
>NW_005361669.1:423-734 GCF_000412655.1 Myotis brandtii | reverse complement strand
ACCTGGCTTCCACGTGTTCTGGGTCCCTCCCTGCCTCGCTGTCAATCAGGTGATCAGGTCCCCTGGGTGCAGCTGTGCCTGGGACCCGGCCCCTCACTTCCTGATCTCAGATCAGGGGACCACAGGAACCTCAGCACCTGGTGCCCTGGGTGCCGCCTTGCCTGTGGCCCCACCCCTCCCTTCGCATCTCAAATCAGATGGCCACAGGCAGGCTGCACCCTGGACCTGCACCCGGAGCCCAGGATGCTGCCATGCCTGCTGCCCCACCACTCCCTTCAAGATTGCATATTCGGGTCGCAGGCAAGGCTGCA
>NW_005361669.1:0-259 GCF_000412655.1 Myotis brandtii | reverse complement strand
GTCCCCCGGGTGCAGCCCTGCCTGCGCCCGCCTCTCCCTTCACAATCGCAGATCAGGGGACTGCAGGCACGGCTGCACCCAGTCCCTGGGGTGCCGCCCCTCCCTTCGCCATCACAGATCAGGGGGCCGCAGGCCAGCCGGCACCCCTGGCCCCGGGGGTCCTGCAACCCGGTTCTCTCTTCCTCTGATCGCCATGGCGATCACCAGCAAGGGGGGCGGGGAGGGGGTGTCGCCTGGCCTGCTGCCGGGCTTTCCGATG
>NW_005361668.1:5860-24665 GCF_000412655.1 Myotis brandtii | reverse complement strand
ACACACACACACACTCACACACACACACACACAATTTTAAATATAAGAATACTGCAGACCCAGTGCACAAATTCATGCATTGGGCAGCACTCCCCGATCCCTAGGCTGGCTGGGGGGAAGTGCTGCAGGAGCTTGGCTGGCTGGCCCCACCCTGATTGAGTGGGGGTTCAGATGTGGGATGGGACCGGCCAGGGGGAGGGCTGTGGGCTACTTACTGGCTGGTAGGTCCCTGATCAGTGTGGGGGGCAGAAGCAGGGTGGGGCTACCTGAAGGGAGCAGCCAGGGAGGTTAGCCAGATAGTCCCACCCCATGGTTGATCTCCTGGTCAAACTCCTGTTTGAAGGGTGTTCCAATTATCTATAGGAACATATGCACAGGTGACCCAGCACGCCTCCTTTGGATATGCCAATACAGATGTCAAAGGGTACTTACTATTAATTAATATGGCCGAGCTTAACCAAAAACTAAGAAGAGAGAAGACACAGGAGATAAACAATGCAAGAAATCACACAGGTTTATTTACCAGAGAGCTGATGGGTTTCAGTCCTTGGCAGGCCACCCGGATACACTCGCTGACAGAGACACACGGAGGTTGTCAAAATACGCCGCGGCAAGGAGCTCGGTCTCTTGACTCGAAGAGAGGCCTCTTAACAGTCTGGGCTCAAAGGCAGAGCAGGAATGGCAGTTTGGCAGTTTCCAGGGGGGAGGAGAGGGTCTTGTCTGTGGAGGTCAGACAGACGTCTGACTGCTATTGTGAGAGTCCTTCTTTTATACCCCATGGTGGGCTTCTTCTGTGTCTCATATCAGTGTGCTCCGGTGGCCTTCTGGGCTTATCAGGATATACACGAAGTGGGTTACAAGGTACTTATCAGGAGTGCACAGGCAAGGAGTTGTTTACAAGTTATTTGTCAGGAGTTAACATGCAGGGTGTTACCAGTTACTTATCAGGGTCTCACACACACACACACACACACACACACACACACACAAGTTAAGTTTCTCTTCTGAGTAAAGTTTAAAATTCACTCTAATAAAAAAATGAAATTTGATTATACTATCTTATACTAACTAAACTTATTACTATAACAGAAGGACAATTTGCATTTTAGCTTTTTATCATATACTGTTACATGCAATAAAAATTAATATGTTAAGAAAAAAAAGATTTTAAATATATTACCAAAATCGCAAACATATTTTATCACAGAGGTAGTAGAAAATATTAACAATCTGCAAATAATAGGATTCCTTCTATTATATTCTAAAACATTTTTTTTACTCTGGCTCTATTTTGTTTGTCTGTTGATTTTTTTATTTTATAAAATATGTTTGATTTCAGTGTGGAAGGGAGAGGGAGAGAGAGATAGCAACATCAATGATGAGTGAGAATCATGGATCAGCTGCTACCTGCCCGCCCCACACTGGGGACTGAGCCTACAACCCGGGCATGTGTCCTTGGGTGGAATCGAACCTGAAACCCTTCACTCTGCAGGCCAACACTCTATCCACTGAGCCAAACCAGCGAGGGCTATTTTTTTTATTATTATTGATTAAGGTATTACGTAAGTGTCCTTATCCCCCGTTGGCTCCCTAACCTCTCCTCACGTCATGACCCCCACTGGTGTCTGTGTCCATTTTCAGGCTTATATGCATACACACAAGTCCTTTGGTTGATCTCTCCTCCTAACCCCTACCTTCTCCTACCTTCCCAGCCACAACCTTTTGCAGCGAGGATTCAGGATCTGGGAAAGGAGCTGCACACCAATGAATACACTAGACAAAAATTATCAATTTAGAAGGCATGGGGGAGCCAGGTGAATCATTTCTCTCTAGTGGAGAGGCTCTCTGAAACCCAGGACAAAACAGCTTTTATTTACTTGAATAAACATTTGCCCTGTAGTAAAGCAAACAGGCATATCAATGGTAAAGTTTGGTAAAAAATAAAAGGATTATCATGTTAGGAGTTTGCCTTCAGCCATTTTGCCAACAGAAGGGTTACATAATGCTGATTTTCAGCCCTGCTAAAGTCCATTCGCCTTCTGTGGGACTTCTCGCATTGATATGTTCACTACTGTTCGTCTTTGCCCCAACATTTCCCCTTTTTGTTTTCTTAATTAATTTAGAAAGGTGTATGCCATTTGCTGGGCTCAGATCTTTTTAAGACTTTTCATTCTGTATCTTCAGACTAGAAGTAAACACAGAAGAACAAGAAAGAGAGACAATATTGGTTATTCTAAAAAGCAAATGTAAGGAGTTTCAATGAAAAGGATTGAGTTCTTTCATGTCCTTCTAAGTATCATTGTCAGGTATTTAAGGAATTAGTTCTTTGTAGACTTCTTTCTGGGCCATCAGTTCTTTATGGGTCCCTTTCCCAGTCACTGTCCCCTTGTGACATGCAGCAGTGATGTTCAAGTTCTGGATGGTGGACAACAGTGAGAAGTGACAATGACTTTTTTGGCTTTGCCCAGGGCAACCTGTACTGATGCACAGCTGATGAGTGCTAGCATGGCAAGGCGTCTTCACCATCCCCCGTCTCTGGATGTTTCTCCTCTGTCTCCTCAGCGTTTTGCTTAGGGCCACTGCTATCTGTGGTTGGAGTAGTCTGGTCAGTTCCCCTCTCAGATTCATGGTGCAGGAATCCACACAGGCTTGGAGGAGTTTTCTGGAAATACACTAGCATATCCTCGACCAAAGGTTAATAAAGGGACCCTTCCATAAACCAGACTCGGTATCTTTCCATTTAACCAGACCATTTTGATTTGGCTTATTCTTTCACCAATGTCTTTCCATGGTTGTCTTGCCCTCAGCATTGCAAGGGGAAAAAAAATTAAAGTAATTAAGGCTTGGTGTAGTCTACTTACAGGAGATTTCTTCACTCTTCCCCCTTTTTTGTTTTTCAAGTTGGGATTTTAGTAGCAGATGTAACATGCAAGGGGGATATGCCTTGATAATCTGTTTTGCCTGCTGTACAATATTTTGGCAGGCTGATGTAAATAAAAGCTGATGAGATTCTGTGGCCTGTTTTAATAAAATAAGTAATTGATAGGCATATGCATTTCCTTTTGTTAAAGGACCAGGACTTGTTCAAATATAATAGAAAGGCTTCGGTCACCGAGCCATTTTAATTGAGTAGTTGCAGTTCTGTTTACCAGGCCGGCAGCATAGGCAGATCAGAGATAATATGAACAGGCTTTTGGAAATCATGCAATTCAGCCTTGATAGTTCCTAATTCAATTCTTTGCACAGAAGTATGACTGGTCTGAATGACTCGGTCTGAATTCATTGCAGTATAAGCACCTTTACCATGAGATGAACTATCAGTAAAATCAGTGACTGCTCCAGGAATAGGTTCCTGCCTATTACAACTAAGTTCCCCTGAATATTCTTTTATTTTCATTTGCTAATTTAAATCAGTCTAAAATAAGGCTTATTTCCTACCTTCCTTTGTCCTTGGATGTGGACAGTAAATGACACAAATTGGATTTCTGCTATCAGTCTTTGAGTATATTGAAATAAACTTTGTTTAGGGAGGCAGAATGCAAATTGTTTACTTTTCTTTTTGAGGCTTAATCTATTTCTTTTTAATTACAGTTTTCTAGATATTTGAAGGGAATATCCTTCTGTTTTTTCCCCCAGAGTTTTTTCTAGTTTTTTTTTTTTTTTTTTTTTGTGGAGTTTAATCATTCTAATCTCATCCCAGGAAGCAGGCCCTCCCCTTTTAAAAGCCTTTTTTTTTTCTTTTAAACAGAGCTACAAACTTAGTTGCTTTTCAGAAATACAAATAGGAGAGAGATGCAAACAAGATGCAAGCATTTACCATGTCCATAGGTGGGAAGAATTAACATCATTAAAATGTCCATGTAACCCAAAGAAATCTGTAGATCTCAGGCAATCTCTATTAAAATAACAATGGCATAAATCATAGATCCAAAACAAATACTGGAAAATGTATAAGCAAACAAAGAAGAGTCTGAGTAGGTGCAGAAATCTTGAGAAAGAAAAACAAAGTTGGAGGGCTCACAATACTGGAAATCAAGTTATCTACAAAGCCACTGCTAACAAAAGAGTCTCTTACTGGCACAAGAACTGACATATTGACCAATGGAACAGAATAGGGACCTCAGAAATCACTCAGAGCCATGAAGCTCAATTAATATTTGACACAGGGTGAATGGGAATATAATGGAATAAAAACAGTGACTTCAATAAATGGTGTTGTGAAAATTGGACAGGTATATGCAGAAAAATTAAGCTATATCTCTAACTTACACCTATACTATAGAATAAACCCATAAGGGGGAAAAAGTACTTAAATATGAGTCGTGATACCATAAAAATCCTAGGGGAAGACTTAGGCAGCAACATCTCACTCTTCTAGCAGAGTTTTCACAGACACTTTGCCTAGGGCTGGAGAAACAAATGAAAAACTAGAGAGATGGGACTGCATCAAAATAGAAAGCTTCTGCACAGCAAAAGACACAAGCATCAACATGAAAAGAGAAACTACTCTATGGGAAAACGTATTTGCCCATAATGAATCTGATAAGGCAGCATTTTCCAAAATACATAAAGATCTTATACAAATTCATAAAATGAACACAAACATTTCATGCAAAAATGGGCATAGGACCTGAATAGTCACTTCTCCCACGAGGATGTAAAAAGGGCCAAGGCACATATGAAAAAATGCTCAACATCACGAACCATCTGAGACTTGGGAATGAAAATGACAATGATGTATCACCTGGAACATGCCAAACGGTCATCATGAATAAATCAATAAACGGCAAGTTTGGAGGGGACGCAGACCTTTGTAACCACTATGGAACACAGGGTGGAGATTCTTACAAATGTTAAAAATGGAACCACTGTTTTATCCTGGGACAGACGTCTAGGAATGATACCCTAAAAATCCCAAAATACCATTCAGAAAGAATATATGCACCCCTGTGTTTATGGCAGCATTCTTTACAAAAACTAAGAAGGGGAAACAGCCCTAGTACGCATCAATAGAGGAGTGAATAAAAAAGCTGTGCTATGTTTCCAGGATTGGAACACTATGTAGGTATAAAAAAGAAGGATCTCTTTTCCTTTGAGACTGCAGGAATCCTGGGATCGTTATGCAGGTGAACTAAACCAGTCAGAGAAGGACAGATATCTCATTATGGCATGCACTTATATGTGAAATTCAGTGACAAAATCAACTGATGGGTAAAATAGAACCAGAGGCATGGAAACATGGAAAAGACTCATGAACCTCAAAAGGAAGTGGGGTAGCTGTGTTGTGAAGAGATTAACTAAAGGACCTTTATTCATACATACGTTGCCCTTGGACACATGTAATAGGGTGTTGAAGGGCCAGGGTAAGGCTGGAACCTGGCAGAGTGGACACTGGGGGCAAAATCGGGCAGGGGATCAGTAATATTTTCAACTATAATAAGGATACAAAATAAAAATACACATTTTAAAAAGTAAGCTTGTGTATGTTGCTTCACTTGAATATTTGAAAGGCAGTGTAATAAAAATTATGTTCTTTGGCTTATAACTAATTTTTTGCTATGTGTCTATTTTTAACCATTTGTAGCACAATGGTGGAAGTAGAGAGACCTAGGAAGCTGTTTGTAGGAGGCCTGGGTATACGGAGCAATGAAAAGACACTTGAAACGGTGTTTGGAAAATTTGGTCCTTTAAGAGAAGGTATGTCTTAGAATGCCTACCTGCTCAGACTAAACATATAGCAAATAGAAACATGGACCACATAAGTTAAGACTACTTTGTGTTCTTCAAAGTATTATTATAACTTTATTTTTCTCTATTCCATTGTGAAAGCACTTCTAGAAATGAGTTAAACAGTTTGTTATAGGGCACCCCAAAGCCAGAGATGATGTAATTGGACAGCCCCTTGAATGGAAGGGAGAGCACTTCCTACCCCTCCCCGCTCAGTTCTTGGCATGTACATGAGAAGAAATTTAGCAGAGTGATAGTCAGCCGCATTTTAGTAACAGAAAGAACTTTGTAAAAGAGCAAAGCTAGCAAATTTATTTTAAAAAGCAATGTAGGCCTAACTATGGAAATTCACCTTTGGGAAAGCACAGGTGTGCTCTTAACTACTCTGGCTTGCCCAGTGGGATTCAAGGGGATTTATAAATCTTTCATTCTATAGGTTTCAAGGTTCCCCTGCCCAGTATCTTGGGCACAGACTGCATTTCAAGGTCTCCTTTTACTGGCCATAGCTGTCTCAGAGTTGATGAGAATGTCTGACAATTTTTATCTTGGCAAGTCCCAAGGCTGTTGTCTTCTTTTCTTAGTGAGTGAGATAAAGTCCCCTTCCCCCCTTTCCCAAGGCAGCAGGCTGGTTTATTTGGTGGGCAAGACAAAACTGCCCCTCTGTCCATCCTCCTCTCTCACTCACACCTTGGAAGTTCCAGGGTGATTTTGCTGTGTAGTCTCTCATGTGGGAAGAGAGATATTAACCACTTGTTCTCAAGTGTCCTTGGCTGGGGAGGATTAAGGACTTTCTACAAGCTGTACAAACTGGCCAGGCTTGGTTTTCTTGTCTCAGGTTCTCTATTCCACTTGCCCAAGAATTAATCTACCTCCTTGCAATCATGTTACATGTTAATTTGAATGTTACGTGTTAATTTGAATGTTTCTCTTTTATTACGTAGGATTGGGTGTTGGATTTTGTCAAATGCTTTTTCTGCATCAATTGATAGGAATATCTCTCAATTTGTTTAAACTAGAGGCCTAGTGCATGAAACTCGTGCACTTGGGAGCAGGGGGTGGGTGTCCCTCAGCCAGGCCTGTGCTCTCTGACAGTTCTGGAGTCCTTGGGGAATGTCTGGCTATGGAAATGGGTCTCAGGCGTCAGTGGGATATCAATAGCGCTGCCACGGAAGCCAGAGAGGCTCCTGCCATCACTCCTGTGCTCGCCAGTTGTGAGCTGGGCTTTTCAATGAGTGTTGTTCCCTTTTGGGAGCTAAGGGATTACCAGGAGGCAGCTCCTGCATTGAGTGTCTGCCCTCTTGTGGTCAGTGTGTGTCATAGTGATGGGTCATTCCACTGTTCTGTCAATTTGCATATTAGCCTTTTATTATATAGGATTAAGGGGCTCTGTGAGAATTTCTCAAAACCTTAGAGATATTGAAAGATTTCTAAGAGGATAAATTTTATGTGGCATGTGACATTTCAAATTCTAAATTCCAGTAGGTTTGATAAAGGAGGGAGCAAGAAACAAGTCCAGAGGCTTTGCTTTTATTACCTTTGAGAGTCCTGAAGATGCGACAGATGCCGCCAAAGAAATGAATGGAAAAGTAAGTCTTTTAATAAAATTCTAGCACTGTGGTTCAAGTAACAGTAATTCCAGGTTTCCTTCTTATTTTGAAAGTTCCATAACACCATATGAGCCATGGTTATTTAGCCATCACTTTTCTTCTTGTCACAAAAGTGCTGGACTGTGGGGTTGGAAGGATGTTGAAACGTCCTTTTTGCATCGCAACATACTACATTAAACTTAGTTACTTTAGTATATGAATACAAATGGAATCAGGCTTTAAGCCTTCAGAGACCTTTCTAATTTAGAACAGCCTGACCCCCCCACCCCCTCCAGAAAGATAATGACAGCAGAAATCAGGTCACTGTTGGTAAAAAGCTAATGCAAATGATGCAAACATTTCCATAGCATAAAAAATGTCCACAAAGACAAGTTGGAAAAGGTGACTTCCCAGTACTTTTCACAAAAAGGTCTTGAAAGGTTGGTATGTCTAGTTCCTTTACCCTCAAGTTGGTATACATTTTTTTCAAAGTATTTGTAGTGATTTCAGAGAGCAAGGGAGAGGGAGAGAGAAATAGAAACATGAATGATGAGAGAGAATCATTGAACGGCTGCCATCTCCTTATGACCCACTGGGGATTGAGCCAGTGACTTGGGCTTGTCCCTTGACCAGGAATGGAATGGTGACCTCCAGGCTCACAATTGGATGGTCAACCATCACAGAGTCACAGCAGGTGGGCTAGGTATTTAGTTCTTGAAGGCAGGAAATGATGTGAGTTAGTAGATGGGGTGTGCCATAACTAATTGACCTTCTCGCCCCTACCTTTTCTCTGGTTAATTATTTTTAAATCGTGCAACAAGAGTGATTTTTGTAAAATGTATATATCCTGATTTATTTTAAGGTAGTGAATGAGAGTTCCTTTTATTGGGTCTTTAATGTGCTAGTGAAGGAAATAGTCTTATTTCTCTTTAATCTTAAAGTCTAGCCAATGTAACTGTGTCCCATATCCTTCAAAGTTGCCTGTGGTTGTTGCACAAGTATTCCTTAATATTACCCTCAAAGTCACTCCATTAGGGCCTCTTTTTGGGAACATATTTTCTTTGCTTCTGTTATATTTTCAGATACAGTGGGGCCTTGACTTATGAGTGTCCCGACTAACAAGTTTTTCGAGATACCAGCCGTCTCTCGGCCGACTGTTTGCTTTGAGTTGCGAGCTAAAATTTGGGTTACGGCCAGCTTCAGATACCCCACCTCTAGTTGGAGCAGCAAACGTCACAGGGAACGCCACAGCATCAGTCCAGCATCACCTGTCTCACTCGTTCACTGTTGATTTGAAATACGAGTAATTTGAGTTACGAGCGCTGTCACGGAACGCATTAAACTCGTAAGTCAAGGCCCCACTGTATTTCCAATATACCATACCATTATTTTAAGCCATGTTCTTTTGGATATATTAAGAATCACTCTTCCCTGGGACCAGTTAACATATGCAGATTTCTACATCAATAACCAAGATTGTGCTTTGGCTACACTTTTGATCTTATATTTATGTTAATTTGTGTGTATACTCATTATGCCATATATTAAGTTGTTGATCTTCAATGACTTTTGAAGCAGGGGGTCCATCGGGGGTGAGGATGCCGGAGCCCCAACGCGCTAGGGCGTCTGCATGCACGACTCTGGAGACCAGCTTCAGTGATCCAGATCCCTTTTATTGTGGAACTACAGGGGTATATATAGCATGAGGGGACCAATCAGAGGGAGACACTTTGCTACAGGCGACCAATGGCTGAAAGGCTGGGGTACTGTGCACGTGGGAGTTCCTTCAGGCGGGCGTTGCTGCTTCCTGGTGTACCGAGGAAGCATGTCATGGTGGAGTGTGCTCACACCATTGCATCAGCCGCAGCGCTGAGACATACTTCCCAAGCTCTACGTATAGACTTTTAGTACATAACTCACTTATGTCCCTGTTCTTTATTTGGAGAGCCTGTTTTATGATACATTGAAGGAGGTCAGTACATATTGATCCCTTTACTTTACCTTTATCTTTTAGGGTTTGGTGACAGCCAAGAGTTGGATTTGTCTCATGATTTTTCTTGAGTTCAGAAGTCCATTTATTTGATTTAAGAATAGTTGATGTTTTTTTCCTAGTTTCTAAGCAGAGGATAATGTAGTTTGTGTAGACATTATTCCTAAGTGTCTTCTTTCATGTGATATTTAATAGCCTACACACTGTGCTGCATAATGATTATGAATAAGACAAACTCCCCATTTATTGGACACTTATTTTCTACCAAAGTCCTGGTGCATGGATTCATGCACAGATGAGGTCCAGTCACCCCAGCCCCAATGGGTCGGATCAGGGCCAGGCCTGTCAGGAGAAGGAGACTGTGGGAGATTGGCCAGCAATCCCCACCCCACTATTGGTGGTGGGGCTGGCTGTGGTGAGGTGCCAAGTTGATCTGGGTGGTGGGGGCTGACCATGGGTGGGGCCAGCCCTCAGGAGGGGCTGTGGGCAGTGGGATGGCTGTCCCTGTTCCCAAATAAGGTGGGTTGGGGGCGGCGATCCAGTCCAGTGGCCTGGGGGAGGGACCATAGGTGGTTGGCCAGGCAGTCTTGCTCCTGACCTCAGTGTAGGACCAATGGGGCAGAGCTGGCTGGGGGGAGGGGTGGTGCGCGGATGCATGTGGTGGGGGTCTATTAGGGGCTGTGCCAGCCAGGGGGAGGGGCCACAGTCAGTTGGCTGGCCTTCCCTGCCCCTGATCAGTGTCAGGCGACCAATCTGGGGTGAGGCTGGGCGGACAGAGGGGCTGCAGAAGGGGTGGCCTAGGCCGGCCTCTCCCTATTGGGGTGGAGTGAGATTAGTGTCCGGGATGGTAGTGGGGGGGGGGGGGGGGGGGGGGGGGGGGGGGGGACGGCGAGGAGAGAGTTGGCTGGCCTAGGCCTCCCCCAGAGCTGGCAGGTTCACTGGCCACAGTGGGCCTCATAGGACCGGTTGTTCTGGTTGTTCCAGTCACTGGCTTTTTTAATGTATATATAGATAGATGGTAAAAATAACAAATACGCAATGAAAGTAAGTATAATCATGCACAAAAAAGACAAGAGGAAAAATATGGGAGGTAATTGTTTTTAGAGGTAGTATGGGCAGGGCACAGTGTTTTTATTCATAAAATTAAGGGGATCAAGGGATGTTTGCTGAATCTCAAACATTGGGAAGGAAGCCGTGGTGCACAACTCTGTGGAAAATATTTTGGACCCAGAAAGCTCAAGTGATTCCTTAAGGTGGGAACTGTGTCTAGTGGCTGTTTAGTTTGTGTCGCTGCCCATCAGTGCCAGACATCTTGGTGGAATATGTGACTTCAGATTTGTTTACAAAAATAGGTCCAGACATCCAAAGAGTTTTATGTGGAGCAATTACAATGACCTGAGCTATGTTTACACAAGTTACGTTGATTTGGCTAAAAGATCAACCATCATGAAGTTATTGGGAGATTGGGGGATTTTTGTATGTTAGCCAAGTACTATACTTAAAGGTATATTTCTAGGAACTCATATTTTTAAATTCTTTATTGTTTCAAGTATTACATATAGTATTATATCTGTCTCCTTTTCCCCACTTGTGCCCTCCCTGGCCACTCCCACCCTCATCACATGCCCTCACCCCCCTAGTGTCTGTGTCCCTTGGTTATGCTTATTTGCCTGCATACAAGTCCTTTGGTTGATCTCTTACCCCCCCCCCAGCCTCCTGCCTTCCCTCTGAGTTTTGACAGTCTGTCACATACTTCTGTGTCTCTGGATCTATTTGTGTTGATCAGTTCCTGTTGTTCATTATATTCCACAAATGAGTGAGGTAATGCGATAGTTTTTCTTTCTCTGCCTAGCTTATTCCACTTAGCATAATGCTGTCCATGTGCTTCCATGCTTTTTGGAAAGGGAAGAGTTCTTTCCTTTTTACAGCAGTGTAGTATTCTGTTGTGTAGATGTACCCCGCCATTTTTAATTCATTTATCTGCTGATGGGCACTTAGGCTGTTTCCAAATCTTAGCTATTGTAAATTGTGCTGCTATGAACATATGGGTGCATATATCCCTTCTGATTGGTGTTTCTAATTTCTTGGGAAAGATCCCTAGTAGTGGGAGTACTGGATCAAATGGCAGTTCCCTTTTAATTTTTTTGAGGAAACTCCATACTGTTCTCCACAGTGGCTTTACCAGACTGCATTCCCACGAGCAGTGCAAGAGGGTTCCTTTTATTCCACCTCCTCCTCAGCCCTTGTGGTTTGTTGATTTGTTGATGATAGCCATTCTTGCCATGTGAGATGGTATCTCATTGTCATTTTGATTTGCATCACTTGGAAGATTAAGGATTTTTAGCACGTTTTCATATGTCTCTTGGCCTTCTGTATGTGCACTTTTCAAAAGTATCTATTTAAGTCCTATGCCCACTTTTTGATTGCATTGTTTATCTTCCTTTTTTTTTTTTTAGATGGCTGAGTTCCCTATAAATTTTGGAGATTAGGCCCTTATTGGATATAACATTGGCAAATATGTTCTCCCAAGCAATGGGCTATCTTGTTTTGGTTTGTTTGTTTGTTTGTTTGTTTTTGTGTGTGTGTGTTGTTGATGGTTTCTTTTTCTCTGTAGAAGATTTTTATTTTGATGTAGTCCCATTTGTTTATTTTCTCCTTATTTTCCATTACCCTAGGAGTTATATTGGTAAAGAGCTTCTTTGAAATATGTCTCATATTTTTCTGCCTATGGATTCTTCTAAGATTTTTATGGTTTCCGTCTTACAATTAAGTCCTTTATCCATTTTGCGTTTATTTTCCTCTATGGTGTGAGGCAGTGGTCTAGTTTCATTATTTTGCATGTATCTATCCAATTTCTCCAACATCCTGTATTGAAAAGACTGTCTTGACTCCATTGTATGCTCTTGCCTCCTTTGTCAAATATTAATTGGACATAAAGGCTCAGGTCTATTTCTATGTTCTCAGGTCTGTTCCATTGGTCTACTAGTACACGTCTGTTCTTGTGCCAGTACCAGCGAGCTTGAGAACAGTGGCTTTGTAATATAACTTGACATCCGCAATTGTGAACGGCCAACATTGTTCCGCTTTCTCAAGATTACTGGGACGATAACAGGTCTTTTTATTTTTTATTGCATATGAATCTCTGAAGACTTTGTTCTAGGTCTGTGAAATATGTCATTGGTATTTTAATGGGGATTACAGTAAATCTGTAGAATGCTTTGGGTAGCATGACCATTTTAATGAGATTTATTCTACTAATACATGAACATGGTATAGTCTTCATTTGTTTATGTCTTCCTCTACCTCTTTTTTCAATGTCCTGTAGTTTTCAGAGTACAGATCTTTTACTTATTTAGTTAAGTTTATTCCTTGGTAGTATCCTCATTTTTTTTTTTTTTTTGCAATTGTAAATGGGATTGTTGTTTTTGTTTGTTTGTTTCTTTTTCTGTGAATCCTTTATTGGTGTATCAAAAAGCCATAGATTTCTGGGTGTTAATTTTGTATTCTGCTACATTACCAAATTCATTTATTAAATGAAGAACTTGTTTTATGGTACACTGAAGGAGGTCAATACATATTGATCCTTTTAGTTTACATTTATCTTTTAGGATTTGTCGACAGCCAAGAGTTGGATTTGTCTCATGATTTTTCTTGAGTTCAGAAGTCCATTTATTTGATTTATGAAGAATAGTTGATGTTGTTTCCCTAGTGCTAAGCAGTAGAAAATGGAGTTTGTGTAGACATTTTTCCTAAGTGTCTTCTTTCAAGTGATATTTAGTAGCCTACACACTATGCTGCATAATGATTATGAAAAAGACAAAATCCCCATTTATTGGGCAGTTATTTTCTACCAGAGGCCTAGTGCTCGAATTTGTGCATGGGTGTAGTCTGGCCGGCCCGGCCCCAAACCAGTCCTTTGGTCATCCCTCACTTTGGTCATGCCACACGCAGCCTGATTGATATGGTAGCACTTCCAGTACTCACTCAAACAGGAGTGGTGACAGTGGGCATCCCTGTCTTGTTCCTGTTCTTGGGTGACTTGATTTTTGTTTTGGCCTATTGAGTATGGTGTTGGCTGTATGTTTGTCATATAAGGCTTTATTATGTTGAGGTATGATCCCTCTATTCTCAGTTTGCTGAGAGTTTTTACCAAAAAGTGTGTTGGGTTTTGTCAAATTCTTTTTCTTCGTCAATTTATATGATTATGTGATTTTTATCTCTCAATTTGATGTATCATGTGTATTGATTTGGGGATGTTGCACCACCATTTCATCCCCAGAATAAATCCATGTGCTCACGGTGTATGATCTTTCTGATGTAATGCTGGTTCTGATTTGCTAGGATTTTGTTGAGGATTTTAGAATCTATGTTCATCAGAGATACATTGGCTTGTAATTCTCTTTCTTTGTAGTATCTACATCTGTTTGGGATTAGGGTAATGCTGGCTTATAGAAATAGCTTGAAATTGTTCCTTCCTCTTGAATTTTTTGGAATAGTGTGAGGAGGATAGGTTTTTGTTTGAATGTTTTGTAAAACCTCCTGTGAAGCTGTCTGGCCCAGGGCTTTTGTTTCCTGGAAGTTTTTCAATGACTGCTTCAATTACCTTCTGTTTATTGGTCTATTCAGATTTTTTTATTCTTCTTGATTGAGTTTTAGAAGGTTGTACTTTTCTAGGAATACATCCACTTGTTCTAGGTTGACCAGTTTGTTGGAATAGAGTTGTTCATAGTATTTTTATAACCCTTTTTATTTCTTTGGGGTCAGTTGTTATTTTGTCTCTTTCATTTCTGATTATTTATTTGGGTCCTCTCTCTGTGCTTCCTGGTGAGCCTGGAAGAAGCTCATCAATCTTATTTATCCTTTCAAAGAACCAGCTCTTGGTTTTATTGATATTTTGTAGTGATTTTTTTTTTTTTTTGGTCTCCATGTTATTTAATTCTGCTGTGATGTTTACTGTTTCCTTCCCTCTGCTCAGTGTGGGCTTTTCTTGTTGCTCTCTTTCTAATTCGTTAAGTTGTAGAGTTAGATAATTTATTACCAGTTATTCATTGTTTTTTGTTTGTTTTTTATTTGTTTGTTTGTTTTTTGTGGCTGTAATGCTATGAACTTCCCTCTCAGAACTGCTTTCAGTGTATACCATTGAATTTGAATTGTTGTGTTTTCATTGTCATTTCTTTCCAGGATGTTTTTAATTTCTTTTTTGATGTTTTTGATAACACAAACATTGTTTAATAACATACTATTTAGCCTGTAGGTATTTGAATTTTTGTTAATTTTTATTGTAGGTTATATCTAATATTAGAGGCCCGGTGCACAAAATTATTGCATGAGGGGTGGTGGTGTCCCTTCAGACCAGCCTATACCCTCTCCAATCTGGGAATGCTGGCTCCTAATTGCTCACCTGCCTGCCTGCCTGCCTGGCACCCCTAACTGCCCCCCACCGCCACCCCCCACCTACAGCCTGACCAACCCTCACTGCCTCTACTTGCTGGCCTAATCACCCCTAACTGCCCCACCAGCTGGCCTGGTCTTCCCTAACTGCCCTGTGATCGGCCAGGTCACCTCCAACTGCCCCCTACCTGCTAGCCTGGTCGCCGTCAATGGCCCCTCCACCAGCCTAATCACCTTTCACTGCCCCCCCCCCTTGCCGGCCTAATCGCCCCCAACTAACCCCCTGCCAAACTTGTCACCCCTAACTCTCCCCCTGCCAGCTTGGTCACCTCTTACTGCGTCATCACCCGCTGGCCTTGGCACCTTCAACTGCTCCCCTACCAGGCTGGTTTCATTCTACCGTCCCCCTTGTCTGCCTGGTTGCCCCTCACAGCACCCCCACAGGCCTGGTTGCCCCACACAACTTGCTGTTCACTTGTTTGGTTGTCCCTCACTAAGACCCAACTGGCCTGGTTGCCCCACGTAGCCTGCTGTCCAGTCGTTTGGTCGTGGCTCATTAACCACCCCCCCGCCCCCCCGCCAGTCTGGTCTCCCCATGCAGCCTGCTTGTTCAGTCATTTGGTTGTCCCTCACTAAACCCCCTGCCAGCCAGGTCATAGGCAGCCATCTTGTCAGGGCGTGAGGAATAATTTGCAAATTACCTCTTTATTATATAGTAGTATGCCTTTGTAATCAGAGAAGATGCTTGATATGATTTCCATCTTGTTTAATTTGAAGAGACTTTGCTTGTGTCTCAAGTGGTCTGTCTTTGAAAATCTCCCATGTACACTTAAGTAGAATGTATATTCTGTAGCTTTGGGGTGAAATGTTCTGAAGATGTCGATTAAGTCTGTCTGATCTAGTGAGTTGTTTAGGATTGTTGTCTCCTGTGATGGCCTTCATTTTAAAGTCTATTTTGTCAGATATGTTCATTTCTATTCTAGCTTTTCTTTTCTTTTCCATTTGCATGCAAAATTGTTTCCATCCCTTCACTCTCATTCTGCGTGAGTCTTTTGTTTTGAGGTGGGTCTCTTGTTGACAGGATAGAGTTGAGTCATATTTTTGAATCAATTCTGCAACCCTACGCCTTTTGATTGGAGCATTTAGTCCATTTACATTAAGGGTTATTATTGATAGATACTTATTTATTGCCATTTTAATTCTGTATGCCTAGGTTTCCCTCTCATTTCTTCTTCTCATTACAGCAGTCCCTTTAGGATTTCTTGTAATGGCTGCTTTGTGGTGTTGTATTCTTTAGCCATTCTTTGTCTGGGAAGCTCTTTATTTAACCATCTATTTTGAATGACGGCCTTACTGGATATAGTAATCTTGGTCTCAGATCCTTGCTTTCCATTACCTTAAGTACTTCATGTCATTCCCTTCTGGCCTGTAGAGTTTCTGATGAGAAACCAGGTGTCAGCCCTCATTGGAACTTTATTGAAGGAAACACATTTCTTTTCTCTTGCTGCCTTGACGATTATCTCTTTTTCTTTAATTTGTGGCACTTTAATTATTACGTGTCTGGGAATGGGCCTGTTTGAGTTCTTCTTGTTTGTGGTTCGCTGTGGTTCCTGCACTTGTGTGACATTTTCCTTTAAGAAGTTAGGGATGTGTTCTGCCATTGTTTCTTCAAACACCTTCTCTATGCCTTTCTCCCTTTCTGCCTCTTTGGGAACACCCACTAATCTAATATTGTTACATTTCAGGTAGTCTCAGTTCCTTTAACCTGTCCTCCTGTTTTTTAATTGTTTTTTTTCTGGTTTTTCTAATTGAGTGATATTTTCTCTCTGACTAATAAGTCACTGATTCGATCCTCAGCTTCCCTAATATGCTGTGTATTTCTTCCAATGTGTTCTTTATTAGTGTTATGTCATTTTTTTTAAAATCTAGAACTGTTCTTTTTTCATAGCTAGTATATCTTTTTTCATGCTATTGAGCATTTTTACCATGATTGCTCTGAACTCTGATTCAGATAAATTTCTTATCTCTACTTCATTTTTCTCTTCTGAGAATTCTCTAGTTCTTTCATTTTGGGGTTGTTTCTTTGTTTCCTAATTTTGGCTTTCTGTTTGAGTTTGTGATGATGAGTTATGTAGATCCTCTATCAGTGGTTCTTAATCTTCTGGCCCTTTAAATACACTTCCTCATGTTGTGACCCAACCATAAAATTATTTTCGGTGCCACTTCATATCTGTAATGTTGCTACTGGTATGAATCGTAATGTAAATATCTGATATGCAGGATGGTCTTAGGCAAGCCCTGTGAAAGGGTCATTCGACCGCCAAAGGGGTCGCGACCCGCAGGTTGAGAACCGCTGCTCTACACCTCTCAGTCTCTCGTGCAGGACAGTGTTAAAGGCTGTTTCTGACTAATTAGGTCAGACAAAGACTCAAAGCCTCAAGAGACCACCTCTGGCTACACACTTATAGGGTTCTGACCTGAATTACCCCTGCAGGCAGTCATCCTCAGGCAATAGATTTTTCTCAACATGGTGGGGCAGTGGCTTCTACTGGAGACCAGTTGTCATTCTTAATCTCTTAAGTGGCCTCAGAGAAAAGTTTTTTACAATAGGGTGTGTCAACTGTCCTGTTCCCAGACAGGCAAATGTCTGTGTGGTAAAGATGTCCTCCCCTGCATGAGGGAATGACTCCTCCCAGGAGTCTTGGGTGTCTATCTTCTGAGCTGTATCCCTTGAGTCCCTTGTCCTGGCTTCTGCCCTCACAGCTCCAGTCCACTTCACCCTCCCTTTGCCAGAGCACAGGGAAATTTGTGTGTTGGCCCTTTAGGAGGATGCCTGAATATCCATCAGTCTCTCTCTGTTAGATAACTGGGGACGAGAAGGGCAGTGCAGTTGGGGGGTGGGAGGACAGTTGGGGGTGATCAGGCCAGTAGGCAGAGTGGTTAGGGGAGATCAGGCAGGCAGGCAGGGGAGCTGTTAGGAGGCAGTGGTGCTGGATTTCAAGAGGGATATGTGACTTCTGGGTTAGGCTCAATTCATAAACTGGCAGTCGGACATCCCCCAAGGGGTACCAGATTAGAGACAGTGCAGGCCGGGTTGAGGGACACACCCTCCTGTGAATGAATTTCTTTCACCGGGCCACTAGTATATCCATAAAGATATATTTTGTGATTCCAAGAATCATATACTTGTTGAGGAAATATGGCAACCAAATTAACACATCTTAATAAATAAAATATAAGTATTTTGTCAACAGGCTGAAAAGTGATAGGTGTGGGCTCAGAGGGTCTGTTTTTAATAAAAATGATGGTGGAAAGGCACACTTGAAAGAATCAGGCATTGCAAGTTGCCAAATCACAGAGTGCACATAGTTGTGAAAAAATAAGGCAAAAGTGACTCATTCATATCAGTACAGAGATGTCTTAAAGTCTAACATAGAGGGGAGAAACCAAGATGGCGGCATAGGTAAACACTGGAAATTGCTGCCTCCGACAATAACTTCAAAAATACAACGAAAAGACAAAATGGACATCATCCAGAACTACAGGAAGGCTGGCTGAGTGGAAATTCTACAACTAGAAGGAAAGAGAAAAGCACACTGAGACCCAGAGGAGCTGCGGAAGTAAAGTGCAGAGGTACGGAGGCTCAAGCGCACGCACACGGAAAGGGGCAGGCACCTGAGGACGCGGCTGTCTTTTTGAATCGGGAGGGAGTCACCAGCTCCCGACTGCTCTGAACTCCAGTTCCGGGAGGTCTCTGGGGACCCAGGACTCATACGGGGAGAAACTGGACTGTCTGGCAGCAGGCAGAACTCGGAATTCGAGGGCGGCTTTCCCTCAGAGGTGCTTGCAGCAATTACCGGGACACTGAGATGCGAGCGTGCGGCCCCTTAGGGCAGGGCTGAGGAGCAGCCATAGCTGCTTGCTCCGCCCTGTTGCTTCAGAGACTCTGCACCAACCAGGCTGTGGCAGAAACTTTTGCATATGAATGCCCTGGCCCTTTGCAATCTGAAAAGTACCTAACAAACTGCAGCTTGGCCAGACAGACCCAGAATTTCCAAGAGAAGACCCAAGGCCCCACAGCAGCTTGCATTGCTTCACAGCTGGGCCTCAT
>NW_005361668.1:0-4514 GCF_000412655.1 Myotis brandtii | reverse complement strand
AGGGTGTGGAGGATGCGGGAAGAGATTGGACAATAATCGTGCACCTATGGATGAGGACAGTGGGTGGGGAGTGAGGGCAGAGGGTGGGGTGGGAATTGGGTGGAGGGGAGGTATGGTGAGGAAAAAAAGGAACCAATGTAATAATCTGAACAATAAAGATTTAATAATAAAAAAATGTCTAACATAGAGACTCTCACTACTAATTATGTTGGAAAGTTGAAAACTTTGACAGAATCAGTGTAGTTAAGAACAATATGCCTCTGCAGTTGAATATACACAAACAGCCTGTCCATTTAAATTTTGGATGTGCTAGTGAGCAAAGAAAATTAGTTAAAGGCTCATTTGTGGACATTTGGGATAAGAATTAGCACTGAAACATAGTAATATTTATGGGAAATGTAATATTTCTCATATTTTGAAGGAGATCTGGGGCTCTTCACATGAGCTGTTAAATACTCGTAGTACAGCTAAAGGCAGTAAAATTTATATTGCCATCATTACCAAAACTAAGGTTAGACATTTAAACTAGTCAGCATTAGGAGAGAGCCATGCTAAATTGGTGATAAATTATAAAATTATATGTGTAATGAATTTGGCATGTACTGGCCCAATAAAATATTACTATGCACAGATGATATCTTGCCAGTATTAGAATATATCCAAGTGCACAACTAGCACATGTGGCTTTTCCTCAGTCCAAAATGTAGTTGAAAGTGTAGCATAAAAGTTCTAAGGTAAGTGAGACAGTCAATTTTGAAATTAAATGGACATAACTTGCCTCTATATTGTGGGCTTCCAGAACAATGAAAATGTTTTAACCGAAATGCTAATAATTCAATACTTGCATACTGAAATAACTATCAGTTCTTAGATGAAAGTGCATGAAGAAGTGAGTGTAACGGGAAGATTAAAGAGTTTTTAGTAATGTCGACAAGAGATTGTGAGCAAGAGAGAGCAAAGTAGAGAAGGAGAAAAGTTGGCAGACGCTTGTCAAGCTATAGGTAGGCACTGATAAATATGTATGTGGACATCATGGAAATTGCTTGCACTTTGTTCAGAAGTGGACAGGTTTTTCCCACTGATGGTCATTTAAGAAATTAAGGAAGATGTACAGGGAGGACAAGATGTCAGAAGATAATACATTCCAGAATAACATATCACAGCGCATACAAGCATGAGCCTAAATCGAGTCTAAGAGTAAATTTAAACATTGTTGTGGAAAGAGGAAATAAAGTGTTGTTTTGAATTATTGTTTTCCCTTAAAACATTGCTCTCCATTGTGATATCCTCACGTAAGTATTTTTCATTTACAGGAACGCTGTCACGTGGGAGAGAGAGTTATGCAGGCGTTCCTTGCAAAGAGACAATCCCTTCCCGGAGAAATTGCCATATATCTCCAAGAGATGATGATTGCACTACTAGTTATAGGTAACGGGCAATAAAGCATAAGACACCTACACTATACTATACACTGTCTGTTGTTGGGGTGAAATTCATCTACCATAACACTAAATATTTAGCATTGACCAACTAAGTAGCATGTAGTATATTCAGAGTCTTATGCCACCACCATATCTGAGTAGGTCCAAAACATCTTTATCACCCATTCATAAAAGCTCTGCAGGTAAAGCAGTCACTACCATTCTCTTCCTCAGTCCAGCTTCTATGAAACACCAACCAGTGTTCTGTCTGTATTGATGCACCTGTTTTCCACAGATCATAGTATCAGAATGAAACAGGATAGGACCTCTTGTGCCTGGCTTGTTTCCGTTACCATAAATGTGTCCAAGGGTCATCTATGTGGCAGTAATCAGTTCACCGCCACTTTTATGGCTGATTAAATATTCCCTTGCAGCTCTAGTGCACACAGCTCGTTTACCACTTCAACTGTTTGGGGTTGTTTCCACCAGAGGACTGATGTGAGCATTCTTGGACTAGTATTTCATAGAAGTTTCCAGTTATGTGGGTGCAAAATTTAGAGTGGATTTCGGAGACATATTGCAATTCAGTGTTAAATGTTTGCTGTAGGAGTTTCCATTATTTTCCACAGCAGCCACGCCTTGTCACCTTTCTGTTCCTTGTGCACAGGATTCCAGTTGCTCTAAGTTCCCAACAACCCCTGATATTTTCCTCTTCAAACATTGGGACCTACTTAGGAATAAAGTGGTATCTCACTTAGGTTTTGATTGGCATTTCCCTAACTACCCATTATTTTGATCATCTTTCCATGAGCTTGTTAGCTGTTTGTGTATCTTCTTTGGAGAAATGACTCTTGAAGCCTTCTGTCCATTTGCATTTTCCTATTTTTACAGAGGTTCATATGAGAGCTGTGGTAAGTGTCCAGATATACTGCGTGTAAGTGACAGGATTGGAATTAACAGGCCATCTTGTGTTTAACTCTAATTTTACTTTTATTTGCCACAGGGAGTACTATATGCAGTATGGGTTTTGTATTATCTGGGAAGTCTTGTATTCTTTTCTTAGTAGCTCATTTGGAACAGTCCAAATCTTTCAGGAGTGAAGGATCATACTCATTTATTTTCCTTATTAAAGAAATGAAGTGCAACATTTTCTTTTTTGTTGTTTCTCACCTGAGGATATATCTCTATTCATCTTGGGAGAGTGGACGGAGGGAGTGGGGCGCAGAGAGAGCTACATCAATGTGAGAGAGATACTTTGATTGGTTTCCTCATGCACAATCCCCAACCAGGGCCAGGGATGGACCCTGCAAACCAGGCTCATGGCCTTAACCTGGAATCAAATCCGGGATCCTGCAGTGCCAAGACCGGTGCTCGACCCACTTAGGCACACCAGCCAGGGGGGTATTTTATAATTTTTTAATCAGAAAGAGCAGTTGACAGCGTGAAGCATAAGAAGAATACGGAGGTCAGAATTCCAGCCTGTTTTCAGAAAATGTGCCTTCATATGTATTCATAGTCAATTATTTCAGTCAAAACATTATTCTTCAGCTGTATTTTAAATAATTGTAAGCTCCCTTTTCTACCTCAGCTTTACTGACATATTTTTAGCACAGGTGTATAAAAGCATAGATTTTCCAACTATTTAAGACTTTACTAGGGTCATGTCATACTGACATAAAATTATTCGTTAAGATGTTAAAGTATTGTTATTTGGTCACTAACTTTACAGGAGGCTCAGATGGAGCACCACCAACCCGAGGGCCCCCTCTGACTTATGGTGGAAGGAGTCGCTGGGATGATTATTACAGCCACAAACGAGATGGGTATGATGGGGGAGCATAACAATTACTGCAACAGCCGGTGGGACACCTCTGTAAGAGGCCGTGAGCATGGTGCTGGTGGGGATCATAGGATTCACCTTCTACACAAGAGAGAGTGAATCATGCAGTGCAGTAGCTCAAGTTATTGGGATCCTCAAGGGCTGTCAAGAGGGAAGCCCTGGTGACAGATGAAGTAGAAACTGAACTTAAAATAATGCTAAGTTATGGATGGCATTTTATTTGTAAAGAAATTGTCTTCTGTTATTTAAGAATGAATAGAAGCAAATGGTGGGTTTGGGGAAGAAGCAAGAATTTTAGATCCCTTTGTGAAATTTCTGCATAGAATGCAAAGTTTGAATTCTTCAAGGTTATTTTATAAGTGTTGATTTTAATAACAATATACTTTAATGTTTAAATTGAATATCTGTATTGTTAAAATATTCAGAATAAAGTTTTCCACTAAATGGGATTTCTTGTCTGATTTTACTACAAACACATAAAAGCAATGTGTTTGGATGGTGAGGTGAATTCTTGGCCCTAAGTTTCCCAAGGTGTCTTTGACCACAAGTGCATAAAGTCTTTGACGTGAACTGCATACAAAATGAAGCGGTGTGTTACTTCTTCATGGCATGCTGCCCTGTTTCCAGTTGGGGGGGGTAATCAAATGACATATTCTTGGAAAACCTAAATGGAAAAAGGATTGAGGCACCTCCAACAAGGCTGAAAAACAATTGTTCACCTCCTTCCTGTGGCATTTCGTATGTCCTCAATCTTTAAAGGAATAGTATAAGTAGGAAGAAAAATTACATGTGGAATTATATAAATGTTTGAACAAATCTAAATGTAAGCATCCTTTTGCTTATTGAAATGACATCAGCACCTTTCTGAAGTGGGAATAACAAGATTGAAACCGAATTTGCCACTTGACCAGCTTTCCTGACTATACCCCTGAATTAAATAAACTAAAGTGCCCTTAGATTGATATATGTATTTTTCTATAGAACTGCTCATGCACTTTCTCTTCAACTTTTTGACATTTAATATATGCTCTCCCAAACATCGAGTTATCTTGAAGCCTCAGTATTTTTATGAGTGAATGTCAACAAACATCACAAATGTTGGACGGATGAGTGTATAGTTATCAAAAGCCTTTCAATTTCAATTTTAAAGATCTCCCCCAAAATGTGTGGTTTCTTAAAGTTATTTTTACTGGAATACGGTATGTGAAATTAATTAAAAATTTTGGAAGCTGGGAACTCAACTTTTTAAGGAT
>NW_005361667.1:0-529 GCF_000412655.1 Myotis brandtii | reverse complement strand
CTTTATCTTGTCAGTTCTTCACAAATTTAATGGTTCCTTGTCTTAAAAACATAAAAGCTGCCTACTTTGGTCATTTCTGTAGGTCCCATGTCTATGGGACTTCTGTATATACAAAACTATACTGGACTTTCCCCTGTTAATACCTATTGGTAATTTAATTTTAGAAAGAGACAGAAAACCTAGAAGAGAAGGGAATTCTTTTCCTCCTTGACTTAGGCATATTATGGTTCTGCTTATTTTGCTGTAGAAGGCACCCATAGCTGTGTGTACCTTAGCCACAGACCACCACCAAGGATTGATTGAGAAGAATTGGACAATGAACTAGTCTTTTGTGGCATCCTTAAGTACAGCCCAAAGTGAATTTTTATGGCAGGGATTTTATATTATACTAGAGGCCCAGTGCAAAAAAATTCGTGCACTGGCGGGGGGCATTCTTTAGCCCAGTCTGCCCCGTCTCACAGTCTAGGAGGTCTTAGGGGATGTCCTACTGACGGCATAGGCCCGCTCCCCATAAGCCGAAGTCTGGCCT
>NW_005361666.1:0-606 GCF_000412655.1 Myotis brandtii | reverse complement strand
AGAAACTGGAACCCTCATACACTGCTGGTGGGAATGTAAAGTGGTGCAGTCACTTTGTAAACAGATTGGCAGTTCCTCAAAAGGTTGAAAATAGAGTTAACATATGCAATTCTATCCCTAATTATTACCCAAGAGAAATGATATGTTCACTCAAAAACTTGTACATAAATGTGTGTAGCAACATCTTCATAATAGCCTCAAAGTGGAAATGACTCAAATGTCTGTCAGCTGATGAGTGGATAAACTTTGGTATATCCAAGCAATGAAATTGTATTTGCGAATAAAAAGGAATAAGGTACGATACAGGCTACAACATGGATGAATCTTGAAGACATTATGCTACGCGAGAGAAACCAGTCACAAAAGACCACATATTGTCCAAAGTGTCTAGGATAGGCAAACCTACAGAGACAGTAGATTAGTGTCTGCCTGGGGCTGGGGCAGTGGTGGCTGGGGCTGGGGTTGGAGTGGAGAGCGACGGTTAATGGGGGCAGGGTTTCTTTGTGGCGGTGATGAAGATGTTTTAATATTGTTTATAGAGATGTTTGCACAACCCTGTGGATATATTAAAAACTTGAATTGTACACTTTAAATGGGTTAATTGAA
>NW_005361665.1:0-466 GCF_000412655.1 Myotis brandtii | reverse complement strand
AACCTAATTATGGGGATATGCTTATACCCTAACCCAACAAAGACTACTAACCATATTAATTCAAATGAAGCTGAAGTAGTTATAAAACATGGCCTTCTATAACTGCTGCTGAGTCACAGGATATTTACTTATGATATTCTTACTGTCTTCCTGGTCTATGAAATTTTTATCAGATAATTGTAATATACACCACTGGGTTCTTACAGCCTTGTCCCCAAATATGATTACAGTTCCAAATTGCACAACCAGCAGGAATCAGATTACTAATGAATGACCATTGAGTGTTTCCAACGGGAAATAAGTGGACCATTGTAAATGAGATCCCATCGCATAATCAGACTGTGAAAACTGAAGAGGTGTATAGTGTGCCCTCGAACTATAAGCAAATATGATACTAAATGACAAAGACAGAGATATGAGACAGACAGAAAAATTTGGATCATGATAGCTTATAGGTTAGGAATGA
>NW_005361664.1:719-1226 GCF_000412655.1 Myotis brandtii | reverse complement strand
GCAGACATATGTTTTAGCAATATCTTTACAGACACAGATCCTAGGGAAAGGGAGACTGAGGAGAAAATAAACAAATACTACATCAACAAAATAAAAAGCTTCTGCACAGCAAAAGAAACCATCAACAAAACAAGAAAGCCCAATGCATGGGAGAACATATTTGCCAATGTTATCTCTGATAAGGGTTTAATCTCCAACATTTACAGGGAACTCATACAACTTAAAAAAAGGAATACAAACAATCCAATCAAAAAATGGGCCAAGGACCTATATAGACACTTTTCAAAAAAGGACATTCAGAAAGCCAAGAGACACATGAAAACATCCTCAAAGCCACTAATCATCTGAGAGATGCAAATCAAAACAACAGTGAAGTATCACCACACACCTGTCAGAATGCCTATCATCAACAAATCAACAAAGGACAAGTGCTGGAGAGGATGCAGAGAAAAAGGAACCCTCCTTCACTGCTGGTGGGAATGCAGACTGGTGCAGCCATTGTGGAAA
>NW_005361664.1:359-659 GCF_000412655.1 Myotis brandtii | reverse complement strand
ATATTTCCTAAGAAAACAGAAACACCAATCAGAAAGGATATATGCACCTCTATGTTCATAGTAGCACAATTTACAATAGCTAAGATTTGGAAACAGCCTAAATGCCCTTCAGCAGCTGAGTGGATTAGAAAACTATGGTACGTCTACACAATGCAATACTACGCTGCTATAAAAAAGGAAAGAACATTTACCATTCACTGTATGTAGAGCTCGGGAAGTATGTCTCAGCGCTGCGGCTGATGCAATGGTGTGAGCACACTCCACCATGACATGCTTCCTCGGCACACCAGGAAGTAGCAA
>NW_005361664.1:0-349 GCF_000412655.1 Myotis brandtii | reverse complement strand
GAACTCCTAGAGCCACGTGCACAGTACCCCAGCCTTTCAGCCATTGGTCGCCTGTAGCAACGTGTCTCCCTCTGATTGGTTCCCTCATGCTATATATACCCCTGTAGTTCCACAATAAAACGGATCTGCGTCACTGAACCTGGTCTCCGGAGTCGTGCATGCAGACACCCTAGCGCGTTGGGCTCCGTCGTCCTCACCCCCGAGGGACCCCCTGCTTCATCTGGCGCCTGAACGTGGGGCCCCTGGAACGGCTGGACGGGTGAGGGACCCTCTACAGTAAAATGGGAAACCTACCCCCTTAGGCGAGAGCAGCACAAGCGCGCCCGCTCCACGCCTTACTGCAGAGCAG
>NW_005361663.1:0-1258 GCF_000412655.1 Myotis brandtii | reverse complement strand
AACTGTATATTCGTCATTTCCGAGCTGTTTGAAAGTCGGTTTTCAATGTTAGAACACGACCCCGTCGACACTAATGCTGTATTTACATGTAATCCTAGCGTTTCAGATTCTCCCATACAATTCCAGGTTCTATTTTTTTGACTTCTTGGACATTTAATCTAACAAACATCGTGTTCTGAACTTTACAGGCTTGAATTTTAAAGTTTTCTTCACCGGGTTTTTTAAAAATGCCAAGTTTTTTACTGGAAATACAAATGTAATCAGTATCCTCGTGACTAATCAGCTGTTTCTATGAGAGCTTTCAGTGTTTGAACACGGCCCCACAGAGAGTAAGGCTCTATTTACATGTTTTCCTAGCGTTTCAGATACCTTCCTATACAAAACCAGGTTCTATCATTTTGATTTCTTATAGGTTCAGTCTTACTCACATACTGTTCTCAGGTCTATAGATTTGAATTTTAAATTGTTGTAACCAGGTTTCTTTTAAATATCTAACAGATTGAACAGGAATTATAAATGTAAACTGTATATTCGTCATTTCAGAGCTGTTTGAAAGTCAGTTTTCACTGTTAGAACACGACCCCTTCGACAGTAATGCTGTATTTACATGTAACCCTAGCGTTTCAGATACATTCTCATATAATTCCAGGTTCTATTTTATTTACTTCTTAGAGATTTAATCTAACTAAGATCGTGTTCTGAACTCTACAGGCTTGAATTTTGAGTTTTTTAAGCCGGGTTTTTCTTAAACCGCCAACTTTTTTTCGGGAAATACAAATGTAATCAATATCCTCGTGACTAAACAGCTGTTTCTATGAGAGCTTTCAGTGTTTGACCACGGCCCCATAGAGAGTAAGGCTCTATTTACATGTTTTCTTAGCGTTTCAGATACCTTCTTATACAACTTCCTATACAAAACCAGGTTCTATTATTTTGATTTCTTAAAGGTTCTGTCTAACTCACATAGTGTTCTGGGGTCTATAGATTTGAATTTTAAAGGGTTGTAACCAGGTTTCTTTTAAATATCTAACAGATTGAACAAGAATTATAAATGTAAACTGTATATTCGTCATTTCAGAGCTGTTTAAAAGTCAGTTTTCACTGTTAGAACACGGCGCCTTCGGCAGTAAGGCTATATTTACATGTAACCCTACGTTTCAGATACATTCCCATATAATTCCAGGTACTATTTTTTTGACTTCTTAGAGATTTAATTTAACTAATATCGTGTTATGAACTCTACAGGCTTGAATTTTGA
>NW_005361662.1:0-780 GCF_000412655.1 Myotis brandtii | reverse complement strand
TTTTATATTTGTTATTTTAAAACCATTATTATTAGCATTAAAGGATTAGCAGACATTGTAGTAGTCACCCACACCATGTATTCACCTCGCTGGATTTATACTGACATCCAGCATCAATTGATGTACTACCACCAATGCTGCAGTTACTAAACATGCATAAAATTGGAGAATTTGGTATATAACTTGTTAAAAGTGTGAGAAAATGTACTGTTTCAACAAGTAATTTCTATGTCTCTTTCTATGTCAGATGGACATAGCTCTTTGCTGACAGCTATTTTGCCAATAACTTAATTTTTCTATACTTACTACAAATTTCTTAAATTATCCATATCCATGTTCTGTTTAGACACATAAACATTGAAACTTTTCATTGATAGGCCCCAAAGCTCTAGGACCATTCTATTTAACTCACTTTATAGACTCTGGTGAATGTGGTGAGACCCTGGCCTGGCTGACATCATCCTGTACACCAAAAGTTTGCAGATTTGATTCCTGATCAGGACACATACTAGAGGCAACATTGATATTTCTCTCTCTTTCTCACTCTCTCTCTCTCTCTCTCTCTCTCTCTCTAATTATTAAACACATTCATGGGTGAGGATTTAAAAAATAATGGTGAAGATGATGGAGATGAGGAAGAAAGAGAGGAAAAAGGTCAAAATAGTAATTTATTTGTGTACATACAAAAGGATGTGATTTTTTAGATGCAAGTGTTTAATCTTTAAAATATTGCAATCAAGGTATTTATATTCCTACTAGAGGCCCGGTGCATGAAATTCA
>NW_005361661.1:2152-4652 GCF_000412655.1 Myotis brandtii | reverse complement strand
CAGGACTCCTTTTGATATTCACAGGATGAATATCTACATTTTGTTACCTGCTGTTGATTCAATGGCCTAAAGCAAAATCCCCCAAAACCTGACAATCTTACTGTTTAATAAACAATTACCATTGATATATCTGTTTGCATTCCTAAAGGCAATTGTGTATTCTAGCTAATAAAAGCAGCTGGGAAAGGAGCAACAGGGAGAACTTGACTGCTATGGTTAAGTTGTCCTCTGGTTCCCCCGGTATTAAAAATAATTATTTCATCTTGTGTATCATTTGTGCGTCAGCTCTTCCTCCAAGCCTTTGAACCCTCGAAAGCCACACTGGCTGTGGACACTCGCAGAACTTATCTTTCTCTGTCTGATTTATTTCACTTAGCATAATACCTTCTAGGCCTATCCATGCTGTCACAATGCTAAGGTTTTGTTTTTTTATGGCAGTATCATACTTTATTAAACAACATAAAGGTTTGACTCAACAAACACGTCTGAGAGTGGTGATAACAAATATACATGAAGCCTGCCTGCCTGATTGCCCCTAACCACTTGCCTGCCTGCCTGATCGCTCCTAACCCCTCTGCCTGCCTGCCTGATTGTTGTTTACCACTTTCCTGCCTGTCTCATTGCCCCTAACCACTCTACCTGCCTGCCTGATCACCCCAAACTGCTCATCTGCCTGCCTGTTTACCCCTAATCGCTAGTCTGCCTGCCTCATCGCCCCTAACCACTCTGCATGCCTGCCTCATCGCCCCTAACTGCTCACCTGCCTGCCTTATCGCCCCTAACCACCTCTTCCTTAGCCCCCGCTGCTGCAGCTTCATCTGGAAGGACGTCCAGAATGACATTCAGAAGGTTGTTCGGCTGTCCAGTGTAATTAGCATATTACGCTTTTATTATTATAGGTACTCCAGGTGTTCTGTCATTGTGCAGTGCAGAGGAACTCTCATCTTTTAATTTAGAGTCCATGCTTTTACAATAATTAGCACTGCAATTATCTGCACATAATGGCTTGTGGAACAAGTCTTGATTTGGCTTTGTTTCCTTATAAGTATTTGTAACAGCAGACATATCATGGCTTTTTAATTGAATCATTGCCACAGACAAGCCACAACGAAGATTGCTTTTCAGATCACTAGACTGAGGTGTAGGTACAATTCCCAATTTCCATGAACAGGCCAACAGCAATGAAAACTCTACCAAGGCAGGCTCACCTAACACAATAACACACACAAGTGACATTCCAGGAGCACCTAGCTCAGGTGTCAGAAAGAATATGCCAATGAGCCTCACAAGACACCTAATACATAAGGCCATTATACCAAGAATGCAAGGCAAAGCAGATCTACCCAATACACAGAAACAAGTACAGTGAGGCAGCTAAAATGGGGATAAAAAGAAACATAACCCAAATGAAAACAAAACAAAACAAACAAACAAAAAAACAAACAGAGAAATCCTCAGAAAAAAAACAAACTAAATAAAATGGAGGAAAGATGTGCACCAGATACAGAGTTCAAGGACATGGTTACAATGATGATCAAGGAATGTAGTGAGAACTTCAACAAAGAGATAGCAAGTATATAAAAGGACAAAGAAACCATATAAAATAACCACTCATAAATAAAGTATATAATATCTGAAATGAAAAATACACTAGAAGGAATCAGTAGCAGATTAAATGAAGCAGAGAACAGAATCTTTAAAAAATACATTTGATTGATTTCAAAGAGAAAGGGATAGGAAGAAAGAGATAAAAACATCAATGATGAGCCCTAGCCAGTTTGGCTCAGTGGATAGAGCATTGACTGAGGGTCCTGGGTTTGATTCCAGTTTATCCTCAGTAGGGGATGTGCAGGAGGCATCCAACCAATGATTTTCTCTCATCATTGATGTTTCTGTCTCTCACTCCCTCTACCTTCCTCTCCAAAATCAATAAAAATATTAAAAAAAAACAGCCATCAATGGTGAGAGAGAATCATTGATCATCTGCCTCCTGCACGCCCCACATGCCTAATTTCCAATCCGTGGTATTTGGGGTCATATTTTTTTTTCATCTGCATAGCAAAGTCTTGATCTTCTTTCACTTCAGACATAACTACTGGGGTCCTTACTTTTTATTTTCTGTAAAATAAATAATTATAAAAACTCTCCTAATTTTTGTTTAAAACATGTTCAGAGCCTGCAACCCTGGCATATATCCTGACATGGATCTAACCATGACCTCCTGGTTCAAAGTTTAACACTCAACCACTGAGCAATGTCAGCTGGGTGAAAATAGAATCTTTGATTTAGAAGACAAGATAGCAGGTAATATCCCATTAGTGCAGGAAAAAATATTTTTAAATGAGGCTAGTTTCAAAGACTTCTGTGACAACACAAAGTATAGCAACATCCACATTATAGGAGTACCAGAAGGAGGAGATAGGAGATAGTGTTGACCCAGGAAACAAGAGGTCACTGGTTTGATTCCTTTTCAGGGCACATGCCCAGGTTGTGGGCCCAA
>NW_005361661.1:0-1754 GCF_000412655.1 Myotis brandtii | reverse complement strand
AAAAAACAGCCATCAATGGTGAGAGAGAATCATTGATCATCTGCCTCCTGCACGCCCCACATGCCTAATTTCCAATCCGTGGTATTTGGGGTCATATTTTTTTTCATCTGGATAGCAAAGTCTTGATCTTCTTTCACTTCAGACATAACTACTGGGGTCCTTACTTTTTTATTTTCTGTATCATTATAAAAACTCTCCTCATTTTTGTTTAAAACATGTTCAGAGCCTGCAACCCTGGCATATATCCTGACATGGATCTAACCATGACCTCCTGGTTCAAAGTTTAACACTCAACCACTGAGCAATGTCAGCTGGGTGAAAATAGAATCTTTGATTTAGAAGACAAGATAGCAGGTAATATCCCATTAGTGCAGGAAAAAATATTTTTAAATGAGGCTAGTTTCAAAGACTTCTGTGACAACACAAAGTATAGCAACATCCACATTATAGGAGTACCAGAAGGAGGAGATAGGGAGGAGATAGGAGATAGTGTTGACCCAGGAAACAAGAGGTCACTGGTTCTATTCCTTTTCAGGGCACATGCCCAGGTTGTGGGCCCAACCCCCTGCAGGGAACATAAAGGAGTCAGAGGATTGATGTTTCTCTTTCATCAATGTTTATATCTCTCTGACCCTCTCCCTTCCTCTCTCTCTAAAGTCATTTTCTCCAACCACAATGGTATCAAACTAGAAATCAATTACCAAATTAATGTTGAAAACACACAAACACATGGAGGGTAAATAACCTGTTACTAAAAAGTGAATGGGTTAACAATGAGATCAAGGAGGAAATCAAAAGATACCTAGAGACAAATGAAATGAGAATATGACAACCCAAAATCTATGGGACATATGAAAGCAACCCTAAGAGGGAAATTCACAACAATATAGGCCTACCTCAAGAAACAGGAAAAATCTCAAATTAACACTGTAACCTTTCACCAGGAGACATGTTTTAAATGAGTCTATTGGATTGTTTTAAAAGGGGTAACATGATCTTCATTTGAATGATTGATTATGACAGTATTCTTTTTTAGTGATCAAAGTTCACCAAACATAAAGTAAACCAGTAAAAAATTCAGTAGCATTTGCCACATGCACCATGCTATGCAATGATCACCTCTATTTAGTTCCAAAACCTTTCAATCTCTCCAGAAGGGAACCTCATTCCCATGAAATAGAGACTCCTTATCCCCCCTACCCAAGTCTCTGACAACCACCTGTTTGATTGATTTGTGTCTCTATGGACCCACCTTTTTGTGGACATTGTATATAAAAAGACCCACGCAATAAAATAAATATATTTTCCGCTATGGCCTGTGGGGCTTGGTGGTTGGAGTGTTGTCCCATGCACGGAAGGGTCACGGGTTCAATTCCCAGTCAAGGCATATACACAGATTGTCAGTTCATTCCCATGATTGGCCATGCAGGAGAAAGTCAATCAACATTTCTCTCTCACATCAATGCTCCTCTTTCTCTCTCTCTCCCAGTCCCTTCCTCTTTCTCTAAAATCAATTCAAAACATATTTCCTCACTGAAGGATTTAACAATAATATGACTAATTTTGCATTACAAACATAAAACAATGATAGGGAAGCCACTAGAAAACTTTAAGAGTAAGTGATACACATAATTCAATTCAGAACAGGAAAATTAATTTCACAAGAGATCACTTTACCTTCAAGTCTTTATGGTCTGATGTAGGACATGATTTACTACGAGATTTGTAGTAAAATATACAACACAAATGAGTGA
>NW_005361660.1:0-537 GCF_000412655.1 Myotis brandtii | reverse complement strand
ATGGTCTGAACAAATGCTAATGCCTTTGATACCTGTTTGAAAGGTGCATGAGAAGTTAAAAGTGTAACCTACACATTGAGTCCACCAATTTTTCTTATTCTCAGAGAGTTTAGGCCATTTTTTGACCTGATTCCAATGTGCTCATGACCCAGGTGGTGTCCTATCCCTGACTTACAAGGTGAGTGAGGTCAAGGGAAGAAATGCCCGAAAAGGGCCTCCAGAATGACCAGGGCAGTCTGACCTCAGTCCCTACACTTATAGTAAAGGCTGCCACACATGCCAATTTCTGTTCAAGCTCCAGGGTACATCCTCTCCTGGGCTGTGAGGCTCCCAGCTCTCTTCTCACACAGGGCTGAGGTCTCTGGGAAGGCAGAGCTGTGGTCTAGGAGAAGATGAGACTGCTGGGTCTTCTCCTGTGCCTGCTGACAGCCTCCCAAGGTGAGGATCTCAAGGGTAAGGCAGGGGTCATGGGATGGCTGTGACTCCAGGACTGACAGGAGTGATGCTCCTTGTCCCCAGGTGTCTTGTCCCAGGTGC
>NW_005361659.1:0-966 GCF_000412655.1 Myotis brandtii | reverse complement strand
AGTATAATTTGATATCTGGTATTGTGATTCCTCCAATGTTGTTTTTCTTTCTCAAGATTTCTGCAGTTATTCATAGTCTTTTTTGTTTCCATAAAATTTTTTGGAGTATTTGTTCTAGATCTATGAAATATGTTGGTATTTTAATAGCGAATGCATTGAATCTATAGATTGCTTTGGGTAGTATGGATATTTTAACAATGTTAATTCTAATAATCCATGAAACCAGAATATTCGTCCACTTACTTATATCTTCTTCTGTCTCTTTTTCAACATCCTGTAGTTTTCTGAGAACAGGTCTTTTACCTCTTGGTTAAGTTTATTCCTAAGTATCTTAATTTTTTTGTTGCAATGGTAAATGGGATTGGTTTTTTAGTTTCTTTTTCTGAGAATTCATTATCCTATATATTAAAAGGGTAATATGCAAATTGACCCTAACAGCAAAACAACCAGAATGACCACTGGACAGTCACTATGAGGTGCACTGACCACCTCTTGGTCTTTCCCCAGCCGGCAGGCTCCGATTGCCTGATGGCCATACGTGGCGGGGGCAGAGCTGGCGAGTGGGTGGGAACAGCTGATCACCCGATGGCGGCCAATAAATATAAAGCTCTCACTGGCACCAATCACACATGTGTGTTTTGATCTGTCATTGTCGATCGTGAATTTGGTTGACACTTGTATTATAGAGAAAGGGCAAATATTTCTTTTAATTAATTTCCTTTCAATGTGCACAGACTTGTGCACCAGGCCTCTAGTTGGTGTATAAAAATGCCATCAATTTTTGGGTGTTAATTTTGTATCCTGCTACATAGCTGAATTAATTTATTAAATTTAGTAGGTTTTTTTGTGGAGTCTTTAGGGTTTCACAAAGTGCTTTTTTAAAACTAAACACATTTTTAAAAAATAAACTCATTTTTATTATTGATTTATTTTTCTTGAAAAGTAAATTCACTATAGCTTAATCTA
>NW_005361658.1:0-775 GCF_000412655.1 Myotis brandtii | reverse complement strand
CTGCTGCGGTTCAGACGCTTGTCTGCCCTCCACAGACGGGACGCTCTCCTCCCCCCTGGAATTGCCAAACTGCCATTCAGCTTTGAACATGGTCACAACTTTCCCGCCTGAGTGTATACCTAGATAACAGACCGAGCTCCTTGCTGCGGCGTATTTTGACGACCTCCGTGTGTCTCCTCTGTCAGCGAGTGTCTCCGGGTGGCCTGCCAAGGACTGAAACCCATCAGCTCTCTGGTAAATAAACCTGTGTGATTTCTTGCATTGTTTATCTCCTGTGTCTCTCTCTCTCTCCTTAGTTTTTGGTTAAGCTCGGCCATATTAATTAATAGTAAGTACCCTTTGACGTCTGTATTGGTATATCCAAATGAGACGCTCTGGGTCACCTGTGCATACATTCCATAGATAACTGGAACACCCCCTCCTGGAGGCCAGCCCGCACCTGGCTGAGGAGGAGACCACCTGCTGTTCCGGGGGCTTGGGACCACCCGCGTCTCCCACCGGGCTCCTGAGGTGCCTGACCTCCCCCTCCTGACCCCGTGTGTCCATAGTTACACAGTTCTTGTGAGTTTCACTTGTTTTGGCCACTTCCTGCACTTCCCTCAGCCCATTAGCTCCCAGATAAGATCTAGAGAGCCTCCTAAGGTCAAGCCTAATTATGCTAAGAGGACTGTGCCCTCTAACCAGGGAATTATTTGTGACTTTACCAACAGGTCCGTCCAAGGCTTAACCCTATATCATCTCCCCACATCTCACCCTTCTTTTATTTTTTAAGGTA
>NW_005361657.1:0-1359 GCF_000412655.1 Myotis brandtii | reverse complement strand
GATCCAATACATAGAAACAATGACAGCTGCGTCGGCCAGAGAGGAGGCGGAGGCCCAAGCAGTGGGGCGAGGCTGGGCGGGGCCGGGCCGACGTGAGCTAGCGGGGTGGAAAAGCTCCTAAGGACTCACTCTCTTCGTCCTCCGGTGGGAAGGCCCCAGCCACACGGCCTCAACTGGGGCGGCGGTTGCTTCCTCTGCCTGGGCCGGGACCTGTGGCCCCAGCCCCGCCCTGCCTCCCCAGCCACCCTACTGGGGTTTTCCCTCTCCTTCCGCAGGGAAAGGGGTGAGGGTGGGCAACCTCCCTCTTGCTGCCGAAACCCAAGTCCACCCATGGGCCGTTCGCTAGTCGTGACCGACTCCCAAGCCAGGTCCGAGGTGCTGCCTCCCTTGGAGGCTTGAGGCCGGGGGAGCCGGGGCCCTGACAGCATTTGGTTTCCTGGGTCCAATTCGGGAAATGCTCGGGAAGCTCACTGACCGCCCTCCCGGGGGCAGACTGAGCAGCTTTCTCCAGCTCCGCCGCCACCTGCCCACGGGAAATAACAAGGAGGGAGACGTGGGAGCCATCGCCAACCCCTCTGCGCCCCAGAATGGCCTCTGGTTAAGGAACACGATTTGGATGCCCTGGAGCACACGTTTCCTGGACCTCACTTGGTCACCTATGGGGTTCTTTCTCCCTCAATTCTATCCTCCTTCCGCTTTGTTGGCCGTAGTCATATCTTTAGTCTTGAATTGGTGCGACTCACTCAGCTATGGATTCTTCCTGGACATTCCTTCCCAGCCCACACACCTGTACTTAATGTCACCCTCAGACCAGGACCTCTTTTTGTATCTCTAACCTTGCAGAGGTGTAACTCAAATCGCTCCTAAATCTTGGATTGGCTTATTTATTTATAATGTTTTAAAAAAAGAAACAATGACAAAGGAACAGCAATAATGGTGCAACAAAGAAACAACCCTCAAATGAAGTAAAAAGAGGAATCACCAGAAAAGGAACTAAATGAAATGGAGGCAAGTAATTTGTCAGAGAAAAATTCATAGTCATGGCTATAAGGATGCTCAAACATCTGGATGAGAAATACATGCAAATCAATGAGAACTACAAGGAGCTGAATAAGAAATGCACCAACATGAGTAAATGAAGGATGGCATAGCTGCAATGAAGAACACAATGGAAGGTTTCAACAATAGACTAGAAGAAGTGGAGAGTTGAAAACCAAGGTATTAAAAAACAAAAAACACCCAAACAGAATAGCAACTGAAAAAAAAATTAAAAATCAGGAGATTCAAAGGGAGCTTTGGGACAAAATATAAAACGAAGCAATATCCATATAATAGGGGTGCCAGAAGGAGAGGAAGCTG
>NW_005361656.1:0-594 GCF_000412655.1 Myotis brandtii | reverse complement strand
TTAAAATTTATTAATAAAGTAAAATAATAAAGATGCTATAACCACAAAAATACAATGTGAAGACAAATATAGATTGAGATAAAATTTTGCATTAGAATTTTAAAAGAAAATATTACCAAATAGCACAATCAATTATAGGCATGCAGTTAAAAATTGTCATTGTTGTTGTCTTTATTTCTTTTAAAGTTCTACCTATGCATAAATATGTTATTTTCTTAAAACAAAAATAAAAATAAAATCTAACTCTGAATGTGAAACTTGAGCTTTTCTTTTTTTGAAAATTGAGGTAACTCTAGACAAAAAATCAGCAATCCTAAATGACTCACTAGATCAGATGGACTTAATCAACAGCTCCAGAACATTTCACCCCAAAGCTACAGAATATACATTCTTCTCAAGTGAACATGGGACATTTTCTAAGATAGATCACATATTGGGGCACAGGCAAAGTCTCTCCAAATTCAAGAAGATTGAAATCATATCAAGCATCTTCTCAGAAAATAATGGTATAATATTAGAAATCAACTACAACAAAACCAATAAAAAAAAATCATACAACTTGGAGGCTCAATAGCATGCTATTAAACAATGATT
>NW_005361655.1:0-586 GCF_000412655.1 Myotis brandtii | reverse complement strand
TACAAATTAGCCAGACGCCGGAACAGTCGCAACCAGCTCAGGAGGAGGCTGTGCACACAGATGGCGGGCCCGGAGTGGAGACCCAACACACAGCACACCAACAGTCCAGCCTCTGCATGTAAACTGCAGAGGAAACCCTTTTTTTACCGCTCATTGGCTAAGCTCCCTGTACACCACTTGCAGTATTCTTGGTAACATGGGTAATAAGAATCCAAGAAGGTGATCTAGGGCTTTTCCACCTCATTCCTGGAGGAAAAAACGAAGGTCTGCTGCTGGAGGGGCTAAGAAATGTCATATCCTGCCCTAGCCAGTTTGGCTCAGTGGATAGAGCCTCAGCCTATGGACCGCAGGATCCAGGTTAGATTCTGATCAAGGGCATGTACCTAGTTTGCAGGCTCCTTCCTGGCCGGGGCCCGGGTCAGGGCTCATGCAGGAGGCAACCAATTGAAGGGTCCCTCTCACATTGATATTTCTCTCTGTCTTTCCCTCTCTCTTCCACCCTCTCTAAAAATCAATGGAAACATATCCTCAGGTGAGATAAAATAAAATAAAAAGAAATAAAGAAATGTCATATCCTATGAAAGAG
>NW_005361654.1:0-853 GCF_000412655.1 Myotis brandtii | reverse complement strand
GCATTTTTCTGCATTTTTCTGCTTGTCAGAGCTGTGGCGTTGAACGGCGTGAGGGACCACACAATTACATTCCCCCGCTCCGCGCTGGGAAAAGCTAACGGGAAAGTGTGTCGCCCGTTCGCATCACCTGCTCCCCAACAGCAGAGGAAAGGGCGTCCGGCCCAGGCCCGGCACGTGGAAGACCAGCTCCATGTGTGTGGGGGGCCTTTGTGCTTTTTTTTTTTTTAAATCCTCACCCAGGGATATTTTTTCCATTTATTTTTAGAGAGAGTGAAAGGGAGAGGGAGAGACAGAGAGAAACACCGATGTGAGAGAGACACATCAATTGGTGGCCTCCCACACGCCCCCGACCAGGGCCAGGAGCCTGCAATCGAGGTACCTGCCCTTGACCGGAATCGAACCCGGGGCCCTTCAGTCCTCAGGCCGATGCTCTGTCCACGGAGCCGCGCCGGCCGGGGTTGTTCTGTCTTTCGAGTCAACCACACCGTTGCCTGCACTAAGCTGGGAGATGGCCTGGCTCCTGGGTCCTTGGGTTGCCAGCCTTTATGTGCACCTTCCAGGCTGAGGAGAGAGGACGGCACAGCAGGCAGGAAGGTTCTGGAAGGGGACTGTGGCTGACGGGACCCCCGTCCGCCCCGGCTCGGCCCCCCAAGGCCCAGGTGCACGTGGCCCGGCTGCTTTCTCAGGAAGGCCCCGTCCGAGGCCCCCTGGGGACGTTCACTCTCCAAATCGCAGGCCTCGTAATTAGAAAAGCTTATTGGAAATGGTTTCAATAGTTTCAAGCTGAAAACATGCCCATGTATTTTAAACAACCCCACGGGGACGGAGGATGGGGGCAGGCCAGGCCGGGTCG
>NW_005361653.1:39860-47207 GCF_000412655.1 Myotis brandtii | reverse complement strand
CAGGTTGGGTAACTTGCTGGCATCTGCAAGCTGAAGTCCCAGGTTTCAGTTTTGATCCCAGTTCTGCGTTTTGTGTGAGGCAGCCCATCAATGTTTCTCTCTCACATTAATGTTTTTGTCCTCTCTCTCTCTCTCCCTCTCCCTTCTTTTCTCCCTAAAAATGAATAAAATAAAACAAAGTTATAGTGTGTTTTTCAAATATTGTTTCCCAGTTTGTGGCTTTTGTTTCCATTTTCTTTTCTTTTTTAAATATATCTTTTTAAAACTTTTATTTAATTTTTCTTTTTTGTTATTTTGTTTTCCTATTACAGTGTGCATTCAACATTATTTCATATTAGTTTCAGTTGTACAGCACAGAGGATTTAAAAAAAACACCTTTTAAGATATAGTTCACATACCACGTAATTTACTCATTTATAACATCTGAATCAGATGGTGATATCAGCAAGATGGTGCAGTAAGAAGCCTCACATCTTCCTTCCCCCATGGCGACACTGACTCAAGAATGGCACATGCCCAATTCCCTTTGTGAGAAATCCAGAAACCAGTTAAGAAGCTTGTGCACCCCAGGGGAGCGACAAACCAACTACATTGAAGTGGGTGGGAAAATTCATGGCTATCACTTACCAGAGTCTCTCCCCCGACAGTGCAATGAGCAGGAGGAAAACTCCTAGCTCAGTGGCTTCTCCCTCAGGAGAGAAAGAGAAAACTGTTTCAATACATCCAATGTTCCAATTTTCCAGAGACACTTCTTAAGAGGCTGGTTTCTTCCTTGCCAGCATCTAAGCATCACAGATCAGGGGCTGCTTTGAACAAAAGTAATGTTTCAGACTAGTACACATTATCCCTCCTCCCAGCACAGTGTGGCAATTGGGAGAAAACTCCCAGATCCTCAGCTTCTCCCTGGGGAGGGAAAGAGAGGAAAGAAACATACATGCTACATTCAGCCTTTTCGAGAGGCTGCCCAAAGGACTTGTTTCTGTCTTGCCCAAATCTAAGCACTGACAGGAAAGGGTGCTAGGTTGGGGGCTTCGGAGAACAAAGGCGACAGTTTGGACTGCTACACACTCCCCTGAGGAACTGAGCAGGAGAAAAACCCACCTCCCAGTTTCTTCCTGGGGAGCATGCATCCCATTTTGGGATTTCCTGGGGAACTACCTGAGCAAGTAGTTTCTGCCTCATCTGTCTCTGAACATTGTCTATTTGCCTAAAGGCCACTGAGAATAAAAGAGTTGGTTGGTTAGTATTCCACTGTATATATGTAGCACATCCTTTTTTTTTATCCATTCATCCATTGATAGACCTTGGTTTTCTTCCATATCTTGGTTATTGTAAATAAGGCTGCAATTAACATAGGGGTACATCCATATTTTTGAATTAGTGTTCTCCTTTTCTTCAGATAAATATCCAGAAGTGGAATTGCTGGGTTGTATGGTGTTTCTGTTTTTAATTTTCACATAATAAGGTATATAAATGTTGAATCACTTATTTTGTACTGTAATGGGGTGACCCGCAGAGACGACCACCAGGCACTCAGATCAAAATTTAGGAGCCTTTATTAAGCTGGCCAGCGACTACAGTTACAGCACCCTGCTACTACAGGAGTTACATTTTATTATTAAATTCTGTGGAGGCCCAGAGAAAAATGTGGTCTTTCAAATTCTGGGCCCCCAATATGGAGGAAACTCTCTTTATTTATATTTTTTCCAGTCCTTTGTCTCCCAAATTTGGAATGAGACTTCCGGGCCTTCTGAGAAAGAAAGCCTGCGTGTTGGGAAAGGGCCGTGAGACCATACCTCAAGGCCTGGCCTGATGTCAGTACCTTCCTATCTATATGTTCTAGGACAGCGTGCCCCGCCTGGCCGAAGCACCAGATATGCAGCCCAACACAGTACCCCTGAAACTAATATACTATATTATATGCCAACCAACTATACTTTAATAAAAAAATTTTAAGCAACAGCAACATCAAAAATAGTTGGTCAGCTTGCTTTTGCTCAAGAGGAAGTGAAGTTCAGTAGACAGACATCAGACAGGTCTGCGTATTTGTCTTTTCCTCACTGTACAGTCACCTGAGAAATGGCAGTCAGTCTCTAGGAAGTTGAGCAGTTTGGGGAATGAGGTGATGGTTTTTAGATGTGTTAAGGTTGAGGATCTTATAGGACATGCTAATGGAATTATCCAGATTGTACTTCAAAATTTTGATTCTGGAGCTCCAGTGAGTAGTCAGAGTTAGAAATACATACTTAGGAGTCCTTCATTCCCTCATCAAATATTTTAGGAATGTTTGTTCACACACTATTACCCAGCAAGTCTGCTGTAGTCCTCTTGATCCCATTCTCTTTGCCCCCCTCAGAGGTAATCTTTATTCTGAATTTGTCATCATAAAATCAATGAAACCAAAAGTTGATTTTTTAAAAGATAATAAAAAATAAAAAATCTTAGGCAGACTGACCAGGAAGAAAAAGAGATTCCTCAGCCCTAACCGGTTTGGCTCAGTGGAAAGAGCGTCGGCCTGCAGACTCAAAGGTCCCAGGTTCAATTCCGGTCAAGGGCGCGTACCTTGGTTGCGGGCACATCCCCAGTTGGGGGTGTGCAGGAGGCAGTTGATCGATGTTTCTCTCTCATCGATGTTTCTAACTCTCTATCCCTCTCCCTTCCTCTCTGTAAAAAAAAAAAAATCAATAAAATATACTTTAAAAAAAAGAGATTCCTCAGAAATCACCGAAATCAGGACTAAAAAAAGAAGCAGCACCACTGACTCTATGTAAGTTGAAAAAATTAGAAGAAAATAGTGTGACAACTTTATGAGAACAAATTATACACAAAGATGCAATGAGAACATTTGAGGGAAGACACAAACTCCAAATCAGACTTGTTAACTTGAAAACAAAAGCTAAGGGAAGAGGCAACAAGCGTTTATTTGAGATCAAAGAATACTAGTAGATTCAGGAAGCACTGATTCAGGCAGAAACCCAAATAATATTCTGATTATGGGGTGAAGGCAAGGGGTTTTTATGAGAAAAGGAAGAGGAATCATTACATGAATAGAAGGAAGAAATTTCTATTAGTGCTAATAAGCTAAGTTATTCATTAGCTATACATGGTGGTGCGAACTCTAAAGAATGTCCTTAATTTTCAGTCCTTTCATCTGCTTTCCTGTTTGTTTTACAAACAGTTGTTTGGAATACAATATTGCTTTGGCCCAGTCCAAAGGTTATTTTGTCCACTTCAAACATTCCAAAGGTTTGAGGAGTAAGAGGTATGTGCAAGGCAATTCCTCTGAGGTGGAGGCTTGGACTCCATTTTGAAATGACTCTGTTTCTATCATTTTTCATAGAATCAGTAGAAGATTTAAAAAATCAACTAAATTAATAACTAAAAATATTCCCACAATGAATAGGTCCTGTACAGGTGGCAATACTGCTTAATTCTATCAAACATTTCAGGCAGAAATAATAACAACACTCCTCCGAACTCTTCCAGATAATAGATGAGGAATGGACACTTTCAAATTAGCTATGTTAGCGGACAGCTCTGAATCAGAGAGGGGCTGTCCCCTCCTCGGCTCCTGTCAATCTCATAAGAAAGGTTTCAGAGGAATGACAGACAGCAACATTGTAGCAAAGCAAGCAAATTTATTAAGAATACACGACATAAAGCACAAGTGGGAAGCCCAGCTAATCTGAGCACCTCACCTGGTGGAAGTTTTCTGTCTATAGGTTTCAAGGTTATTCTGCCAGATATCTTGGGCAACAGACTAGATTTCAAAGTCCCCCTTTTACTTTGTTGTGGCTTTTCCCAGAATTTATGAGAACATCTGGAGATTTTATCTAGGCAAGTACCAAGACTACTGACTTCTTTGTTCAGTGAGTGAGATAAACTCCACCCCCCCCACACACCTTCCCAAAGACAGCTGACTTCTTTGTTTAGTAAGATAAAACTCTCCCCTTCTTAAACCCTTCCCCTCTTGCTTCCTTAGCATCCCCCAAGTGATATTTGTCCTTGGGTTTAGCTGGGGTCTTTGTTCTCTATTTTCCCAGGCCAGGGTGATTTAAGCCATGTATTCTATGGTTAAGGAGGAGAGCCATTAACCATTTGCATCCAAGTCTCCTTGGTTTGGGGAAGATAAGGTCACGATTGACAAACTGCCCAAACTGTTTGGCCTTGTTTAATTCTCTTGTCTCAGTTTACCCTTCCACTTGCCCAGGAATTTTCATAGCTTCTTATTATCCTGCCACAGGTCTATTAGGCCAATATTACTGTAGTGCAAACCCCTGACAGTTGGGTTTTTTATTGTAATGCAAGTGCCTGATATTAAGCTTTAAATTGCTGAGACATCCTCTGCCGGGAGCCGGTCCATCCTTGCTGCTTGACACAGTCGCTGCAGAGAAGAAACATCTGCACAGCATATGTTTCAAGGGACCTGGCGAATATGGCATACTGTTCTTAATATGTTTGCTCCCCTTCTTGGCGCTATGTGTTTTAACCAAGGTCACCTCTCCGAGAAAGGTTGTTTCCCCAGGTGGGATTTTCCCCTGGAGTTAGGGATTAACAGGACTAAGGAAGGGAATAAAACCCCTTAGCTAAGTGCCAGGTGGGTAATTAATCACTTTAACTACGAACAATCACTTAGGATAATAATCTCCTTCAGTTACTTCCTTATAGCTTAACAGAACAATAGAGTAGTGACTTTGGAATGGAGATAACAAATGCCCTAACCTTTGGAATAGAATGGATAGGATTAAAATCAACTGGTATAAATACAGATGTAACAGGACAATAAACACAGAACCTGGCTGGAGAAAGTGGCTAGGCTGCTGATTAACTGAACTCTGAGAGAACATGGCAACAGAACCTGGCTGGAGATCCTAACCAGAACTTGGCCAGAGATCGTGGCTAGAGATCCTGGCTAGGCTGCTGATCAACTGAATGCTGCCTCCGTGTCATTCCTTCTTCACCGACTCCGTCCACACCTTGGGGAACCCCTGGACCTACTGGGGCTGGACCCCAACAATCCTCTTCAAAGAGTAAATGCATTGCCAGCTACAGGACTGAATAAAGAGCTACGCTGCCACACCCCTGAAGTTTCCTTTGTTTTAGAGATCTCTGACCACTCTTTTTTTCCCTTTCCTGCACTTTAATTCTTGTTCCTATGTTTTGAATTTGCCAAATAAGAGTAAACTCATGAAACCCTAGGCCCCTCACCCTCGACCCCAATAAAAGCAGAGCCCAAGTTCAAGCACTCTTTATCTGCAACCTTGCCAAGTGGCCCTGTACCCTTCAGGACTTGTAAGTAATAAACCTTGTTGTTCTTTCAAAGTTTCCTGATGTTTACTGCTGAGGTTTCTCTCTCAGTCATGCTAAGAACCACAAATGCTGATCCAGCCACAACATTGGTTCAGAAAGGGGGCTCACCTTGGGTCCAGGGTCCTAATACCTCCAGGCATTTCTAGCCAATAGTATCATTAATAAGCTGAGACCAGCACAAAACAATTACTCTGATGCCAAAGACACTCAAAAACATCCAAAATTAAGAAAAGTGCAGATCATTTTTTCTACTAAATATAGATGAAATAATCCTCAACAAAATATTAGCAAACTGAATTCAGAAGCATATAAAAAGTATTATATACCATAACTAAGTGGGATTTATTCTGGGAATACAAGTGTCAATGAAAAGAAAACTGAATCTCTGGAAATGTAAAGAATTTTTATTTGGGCCCATCTGAGGACTGTAACCTGAGAGCCGAACTTCAAGAAACCTTGAAACAGTGCTCCAACTTTGAAAAAGTGAGGGGTGCTTATATAGGCAGAGGAGTAAGCAAAAAGTACACCTGGCTCATTTTTAATTAGGGTACATATATTTCAGTGGTTAACAATTTTACATGAAAGGAAAGGATGTATATGAAAATAAGGTTGGGTTTGGAAACAATTAAATTGCCTTGAAACTCTTTGAGATGCATTTTATCTTGTGGATGACAAAAAGGAGTTCTATGGAGAGTAACCTCCCTAGAGGATTTGATCATAAATTCCTAACTGGACAGGTTATGGTGGGGTGTCATGCCCCAGGTACATAACTTTTTAGTAAAAGGCTTATCTTTGCCTTAAGCAAGCCCTGCCCATTGTTTTTATGCATCTAGATTAACATACCTTTGAAATGCTCCCTTTCAGACACCTCAAGAGAACACATAATCGTAACTATCCTATAATCTCATCCTTGCTTGCTTCCTCCCACCTTCATATAATCTTCCTTATGTTCCCTCCTTAATCTTAAATGCATAAAAGAAGCTGAAAAACTGTTGTTCTCTGGATCATTTGAGATCTTGCTCCCAGACATGTCATCATTTGTCTTAAATAAACTCTTATAAAAATTCTCTACAGGTTTGGACATTTCTTACATTGATAATCTGGATATAGAAAGAACAGGCACTGTTTTCTGTAATCACTGATATATATGACTATTCCCCATGGTTTGCCATAGGATGAATTTTTAGATAGACTATTCTTCCCTAGTTACTGATTTAGTCAGAAGAGCTTAAGCCCCATTTCTTTCCTCATTTCCCCCTTTTGGTCATAAATCAATCCAGAAGATGTATTGATGACTATTTTGATAATTGCTCAGTCTCACGAAATAAGGAAGGCTCATTCCTAGGACTTTATCTGTGGTTATGTTAGACAGTTTACAGCATTTTTCCTTCTGGCCAATGGGGAGGAAGAGGCTTTTAGGTAACCTGGAATATGAGCATGGGCCAAATTATTGTTTTTTAAGAATGGTTTTCCCATTAAGTTTAGTCAGGCATTTGACAGTTAAGGAAAAAAGCTCTGGATCATTTCTAATCTATGGGCTATCATGATTTGAGTTTTGTTATTTCTGTTGTGCATCTTCCTTCTGCATCTATTAACATAATAAAAAGAGAAACAATAAAAATAATGCAACCACGATTTTTGGTTAATAGTATGTGACTTAAAGTTATGTTAACAGTGAGGAAAAGCAAAAGGTAGCTAGTAAAGAATCAGTGTCGTCATCATCATCATAATGAATGATTAGAACATCATTTTCTTTTTTTTCAGTTTTAAGTATTCATTGCTCTTGTCTTCAATGCAGGTACTTAACTCTAAGTATTTATAATTTAATTTTTTAAAATCACCATTTTTCACTACAGGCTCATAAAATTCCTCAAAATTTAATTTTCAGTGTTTAGCTCTAGCACAGAAAATACAGAAATAGTTTATTCTTTTATTTCCAAACTACTATTCTTTTTTTCCCCTTGAAATTATTTTTCATTTTATTATTATTGTTATTTTTAAATTAAATCTTTATTGTTCAGATTATTACAGTTGTTC
>NW_005361653.1:25867-31762 GCF_000412655.1 Myotis brandtii | reverse complement strand
AACCAATGGACATAAGACACTGGGGGCTAGGGGAGGCCAGGGGATTGTCAAGGGCGGGGAAAAAAAGGACACATATGTAATACCTTTTGTAATACTTTAAGCAATAAAAAAAATAAAAAATAAATAAAATAAAATAAATTGCCTTGAAACTCTGACATGCATTTTATCTGGATGTAGAAAGAGCAGACACTGTTTCTGTAACCACTGACCTTTAGTTTCAAAAGTTTGTAGGTCATATATATATGACTATCCCCCATGGTTTGCCATAGGAGGAATTTAGATAGGCTCATTATTCTTCCATGATTCCTGATTTAGTGAGAGGAGTGTAAGCCCCCTTTCCTTTCCTCACAAGGTTGGTTTAACATGTAAAAATCAAATTATATAATACAATATATTAGTAGAAGGACTGAAAACACATAATAACTTATCAACAGATGTAGAAAGAGTATTTGACAAAATCCAACCACGTTTCATGATAACAATACTCAACAAACTAGTACAAGAAAACTTCCTCAGCACAACAATGAATATCTATGAAAAGCCTACAGCTAACACCATATTTAGTGATGAAATACTGCATACTTTCCCCCTAAGATCAGGAACCAAGACAAGCTTGCTGCTATTATTTATCATTGCACTGGAGGTTTGAGCCAGTTTAAACAGGGAGAAATAAATAAAAGGCACTCCCATAGAAAGGAAAAAAATGCAAAACTTTTAATTGTCAGGTGACATGATTTCTATGCAAAAAATCCTAAGTAATCCAAAAAAATCTATTAGAACTAATAAACAAGTTTTAAAAGGTGGCCAGAGTACAAAATCAATATATAAAATAAATTGTACTTCTATATACCTGTAGTGAATAATCCAATAATGGAATTAAGTAAAAAAAATTAGTGAAAAGAGGAGCAAAAATAATAAAATGCTTAGGCATATATTTAAGATACAAAATGTAAGACATGCATTGAGAAACACAAATTGATGCCTAGGAAAATTAAAGATGATCTGAATAAATGGGGAGAGATTGCATGTTCATGGTTGGAAGACTCAATATTAACATCACAATTCTCCCCAAATTTATCTATGAAAATTTCAGCATGATGTTTTCAGAAATTGTCAGGCTGATTCAAAAATTCATATGTAAATGCAAGAGACCCAGGAGTGATGTCAGAGGAATGGTGGCATAAAGGTGTATCTTTTGCTCTCCCCCTGACATTTCAACAAGTTATCCATCTATAATTCAACAAAAAAAAACCCCTCCTCAACACAGATGAATGCCTGAGAGACCTGCACAATGAAACATCTAAAAATGAGCAACTAGGAATAAATGTGTAGATGAGAAGGTAGGAAAGTGCAGATGGCCCACAGACACAGCCCTGCAGCTGGGAGCTCAAGGCTCGGCTGGGAGAGCCTTTCTTAGCAGGTGGTAGCAGACACTTATTTTGGCCAGGAGGAGCAGAGAGCTGTGGGGAGGTGGCAGCCCAGCAGGGCGAGTGGTGCGCAGAGAGAGTGAACAGTGTCTGAGTCAGCAGACACCTGACAGAGCATGGGGTTCTGCCATGTGTCTCCCCATTCTCAGACTGGGTGGTATTGTTTCAAAGAAACAGAACCAGAGAGCCCTGACACTGCTTGGACTCCCAAAATTCACCTCCCGAATTTTGGGTCCAGGAGCATACTATCTGTAAACCAAGAGCTGTTGCAGTAGTATCATTGTTTCCCTCTGTGACTAATACCCAGGAGGGGTGCTTGAGGTGGGACCCCATGGAGGTCAGGGTTCACCATTACAGTGAGAGCAAAACAACCCTCACCCCCAAGCAGTGCAGCTATACTGTCTTAAGGAAGCTGTGGATGTTCAAAACTGGAACACAGAGGTAAAAAAAAATCTAGCAATTCAGCACCATCTACCGGAAAATAGTAGAAAGACCTCTTCAGAGGTAAATGCAAAAGTAAAAAAGGACAGCAAATATCACGAAGAACCACAGTAATGACGATGACCAGACCAAATGCTCTCTTGTATCCATTTTAAGAGTAGGATTGGCGCTTTCCGCTATTACCTGAGTCCTGATCTATTACCCCAGGGAGAGCTTGCCAATCCTGCTGCACGTCGGCGGGCGCTGCGGGAGCGCTGGCAGGGAGGGAGGCAGGAGTCCAATGCTCCTGATCCGCAAGCGTCCCCAAGAAGCATGCAGCCCTCTGAGCCATGGAGCCTTTGGTGGAAGGTTCTACACCTTCTCCGAACAGGCATATGTGAGGCAGGTGCATTTCTCCAAACTTGTTCTGCGGTTTCGGGAGCGGAACAGGCACAGCCCAGTGCTGATCTATAACCCCCATCTCCTGGTGGGTTTCCATGCCCCAACTCCTGCCCTGAAGACAGACAGCGCCTCGCAGGTTTCCATCCCTCACCTCCGCCAGGGCAGCCGCCCCCTCCCCTGTTGGGGTCCAGCCCCAGCAGGTCCAGGGGTTCCCAAAGGTATGGACAGAGTCGGCGAAGAAGGAATGACACGAAGACAGCGTTCAGTTGATCAGCAGCCTAGCCAGGTTCTCTAGCCAGGTTCTAGCCAGGTTCTCTCTTTATTGTCCTGTTACATCTGTTTTTATACCATTTGATTTTAATCCTATCCATTCTATTCCAAAGGTTAGGGCATTTGTTATCTCCATTCCAAGGTCACTAATCTATTGTTCTGTTAAGCTACAAGGAAGTAACTGAAGGAGATTATCCTAAGTAAAGATTATGTAGCTTAAGCCCTATTGTTTGATTGTTCCTAGTTTAAGTGATTAATTACCCGCCTGGCACTTAGTTAAGGGGTTTTATTTCCTTCCTTAGTCCTGTTAATCCCTAACTCCAGGGGAAAATCCCCACCTGGGGAAACAACCTTTCTCAGAGAGGTGACCTTGGTTAAAACACATAGAGCTAAGAAGGGGAGCAAACATATTAAGAACAGTATGCCATATACGCCAGGTCCCTTGAAACATGCTGTGCAGATGTTTCTTCCCTGCAGCGACTGTGTCAAGCAGCAAGGATGGACTGGCTTCTGGCAAATTCCCCCTTTTTTATTTTTTAAATGATAGCACGTGTAAATCAGCGGCCACCTCTCAGATAGGGTTGTTTAAGACGCGGAAGACCTGTTTGTGACTTTGCCAACAGGCTTAACCCTACATTGGCTCCCCACACCCAGAAAGCAGGCTGGAACACATGGAAATATGTGATACAAATGACAGATATTTCAAGATTTCAGTTCTGAAAATACTCAAAGAGATGTGAGAAAATACAGACAGGCAATTCAATGCACTCAGGAAACAAAGCAATGAACAAAATGAGTACTTTACCAGGGAGATTAAAACTTTAAAAAAGAAACAATCAGAAATCCTGGAAATGAAGCTTGCAATCAAGGAGATTAAGAGTAAACTACTGAGCATAGAAAAGAGTCAACCAGATGGAGAAAAGAATTAGTGATATCTAAGATAGAAATGACGCAGATGGAAAAATAGAGAGACCCGAGAATAAAGAAAAATGAAAGAGCTCTACAAAAACTATCTGACTCCATAAGAAAAAGCAATATTAGAATAATAGACATTCAAAAAGAGGAAGAAAGGGAGAAGGGAATAGAGAGTCTATTCAAACAAATAGTGGATGACACATTTCCAAATCTATGGAAAGAACTAGATCCTCGAATTCAAGAAGTAAACAGAACACCTGGTTACCTCAATCTAAAGAGACCCTCTCCAAGACACTTTGTATTAAAACTGTCAAAGATTAATGACAAAGAAAAAATTCTCAGTGCAGCCAAGAAAAATAAGGAAGTGACCTACAAAGGAAAACCCATCAGAATTTCATCTTACTTCTCAGCAGAAATTCTACAAGCCAGAAGAGAGTGGAACCAAATATTCAAATGTCTGAAAGAGATAAATTCCCAGCCACGAATAATATATCCAGCAAAATTATCCTTTAAATATGGAGAAATAAACACATTCCAAGACATACAGAAGCTGATGGGTTTTATCACCAGAAAAACTCTATTGCAGGAAATACTCAAGGAGTTATTCTATCTGAAACAAAGAACATAAGGTCACAACACTATGAGTAAGATCACCAAAAATCTTACAGCAAAAACAGGGATAATTTGTGACGACAAATCATAAAAGGAGAGGTAGAAAAGGTCTGAATTGGCAAAGGAATATGTATATACTGGCATATACACCATAGTTTTTTCACTCAAAAGAGAAAAAAACTACAGAATATATGAAACTTCATATTTTATGAACCTAATGGTAACCACACACAAAAATCCCCAAACCAGGGCATATAGCTTAAAAAAAGAAGAAACAGGGGGAAGGTCAATGAAGAAAAAAAATGGAGACATATGTACTACTATTTGTAATACTTTAAACAATAAAATAAAAATTTTAAAAAGGCTTACCAATTTTTTAAAAAAAGAAAGAAAGAGGAAACAGAGGAAAGATGTATGGAGAACCACCAAACAAAAACAAGAGACTGAAACATAGCGGAAAAGAACCAATGGAGGCACAAAACTAACAGTAAACAAAAGATAAAATGGCTATAGGAAATCCTCATGCATGAATAATTACGTAAGAGTAAATAATGTAAATGGTCTAAATTCACCAATAAAGAGGCACAGAGTAGCAAAGTGGATCAAAAACCAAAACTCAACCATAAGTTGCCTACAAGAAACACATGTAAGCTGCAAAGACAAAGGTAGATTCAAATTATAAAGGTGGGAAATAATTCTTAAGGCAAACAACATCCACAAAAATGCAGGTGTGGCCATATTTATATCAGAAGAAATAGATTTCAAGATAACAAAGATAACAAGAGACAGATGGACACTTTATAATGATAAAGGGAATAATACATCAATAAAACTAACACTTCTTTTTTTTTAAATAAATCTTTATTGTTGAAAGAAATGCATATCATAACACTTCTTAATATGTATGCACCCAACCAGGGAGCACCAAAATGTATAAAACAACTACTCACATAACTAAAGGGAGAAACAGATCAAAGCACAATCATAGTTGGAGACTTGAATACTTCATACTCCATTGACAGCTCTAGACAGATCAACCAAACAGAAAATTAATAAAGAAATATTGGACTTAAATGAAACACTAGATCAAATGAACATAATTGACATTTACAGAACATTTCATCCCAGAACATCAGTTTATACATTCTTCTCTAATGCACATGGAACATTCTCAAGGATAGATCAGATGTTGGGTCACGAAACTAGCCTCAACAAATTCAAGAGATTGAAACTATACCAAGCATATTTTCTGACCACAGTGCCTTGAAATTATAAATCAACTGTAAAAAGGAAGTAAAGAAACCCACAAATACATGGAGATTAAACAACATACTAATGTTGACTTAAAATGACTGGGTCAAAAAAGAAATAAAATATGAGATCAGAAGATATATAGAGACAAATGAGAATAATAATACGTCATAGCAAAACCTCTGGGATGCAGCAAAAGCAGTAATAAGAGGGAAGTTTATATCATTACAGGCCTATCTCAAGAAACAAGAGAAATCACAAGTAAACAACCTAGCATAAAATCTTAAAATACTAGAAAAAGAAGAACAAAAGCAACCCAAAGTCAGCAGAAGAAAGGAAATAGAGCAGAATGAAATGAAATAGAGAACAAAAAGATTATACAAAAAAAAATCAATAAAACAAAAAGCTGGTTCTTTGAAAAGATTAATAAAATTGACAAACCCCAGGAAAGACTCACAAAGGAAAAAAAGGAAAGGACCCATATAAACAAAATCAGAAATGAGAGAGAAGTCACCACAGACATCACAGATATACAAAGGATCATCCTATATAATAAAAGGTTAATATGCAAATCGACCAAATGGCAGAACGACTGGTC
>NW_005361653.1:23775-25711 GCF_000412655.1 Myotis brandtii | reverse complement strand
CATGAATTTCATGCACTGGGCCTCTAGTACTAGAATATTATGAAACACTATATGCCACCAAATTCAATAACCTAGAAGAAATGGATAAATTCCTAAAATATATAACCTTCCTAGACTAAATCATGAAGAATTAGGAAATCTAAATAGACTGATCAACAGTGAAGAAATTGAAACAATCATAAAAGAAACTTCCAAAAAATAACAGTCCAGGACCAGATGGCTTCAACAGTGAATTCTACCAAATGTTCAAAGAAGATTTAAAATCTATCATTTTCAAACTCTTTCAAAAAATTGAAGAACAGGCAATATTTCCTAACACATTCTACAAGGCCAATATAATCCTGATACCAAAACCTGGCAAAGATTACACACACACAAAAAAAGAAAACTACAGACTAATTCCTCTGATGAATACAGATGCAAAAATCCTAAACAAAGTACTAGCAAATTGAATACAACAGTACATCAAAAAAATAATACATCACGATCAAGTGAGGTTCATTCCAGGGGCACAAGAATGTCTTAACATCTATAAATCAATCAATGTACTACACCACATTAACAAAAGAAAGGATAAAATCATATCATCTTATCAACAGATGTAGAAAAAGCATTTGATAAGATACAACATCCATTTATGATTAAAACAATAATTTAGGAATAGAAGGAAAGTACCTCAACATAATAAAGGCCATATATGATAAACCCTCAGCTAATATTATACTCAATGGTGATGAACTGAAAGCTTTTCCTCTAAGATTAGGAACAAGACAAGGATGTCCACTCTCACTGCTCTTATTCAACACTAGAGGCCCGACGCACGAAATTTGTGCAAGGGGCTTGGCCCTTGCAGCCCTGGCTTCGTCCGGTTGTCCAGACAGTCATTCTGCCATTCCGTCTAATTAGCATATTAGCTCTTTATTATATAGGATAGTGCTGGAAGTCCTAGCCAGAGCAATAAGGCAAAAGAGAGAAATAAAAGGCATCCAAATAGGGAAGGAAGAAGAAAAACTGTCACTTTTTGTGGATGACATAATCCTGTATATAGAAAACCCTAAAGACTCCACCAAAAAAAAACAAAAACCTGTTAGAATCAATAAACAAATACAGCCCTAGCTGGTTTGGCTCTGTGGATAGAGTGTCAGCCTGTGGACTGAAGGGTCCTGGGTTTGATTCCAGTCAAGGGCATATACCTTGGTTGCAGGCTCCCAGCCCTGGTTGGAGGCATGCAGGAGGCAACCAATTGATGTGTCTGTCTTGCATCAATGTTTCTCTCTGTCTCTTCCTCTCCATTCCACTCTTTAAAAATCGATGGAAAAAACATCCTTAGGTGAGGATTTAAACAACAACAAACAAACAAACAAACAAAATCAAATATAGTCAAGTTGCAAGATACAAAAATCAATGTACAAAAATCCATTGCCTTCCTGTATACTAACAACAAAACTTCAGAAAAAGAAATAAAAAATACCCCACCAATTCCTTTTGCAATTGCAAACAAAGAATAAAATACCCAGGAATAAATGTAACAAAGAACGTGAAAGACATATATACTGAAAAGTACAAAGCATTATTTTAAAAGAGATTAAAAAAGACAACGAAATGGAAAAATATCCTGTGTTCATGGATTGGAAGAATCAACATAGTTAAAATGGCCATATTACCCAAAGAAATATACAGATTTAATGCAATATCCCCATCAAAATCCCAGTGTCATTTTTAAAGAACAAGAAATCATCAGATTTGTATGGAATCACAAAAGACCCCAAGTAGCCAAAGATAGCACAAAAAGAATGAAGCTGGAGGTATCTGACTTCAAATTATACTACAGAGCTACGATAACCAAAAGCATATACACTGAGTGGCCAGATTATTATGACCGGCCAGATTATTATGACCACCCCATCAGTACTTCGTTGGGCCACCTTTTGCCTTC
>NW_005361653.1:14318-22040 GCF_000412655.1 Myotis brandtii | reverse complement strand
CTGTCAACACAACAAAATAGCATACATATCAAATCGCATATATATCAACATATGTGTAACTCCATCTATTGAAAAAAATCCGCATTATTAACTGGTACACCTGGTAATCAAAACAGCACGGTACTGGCAGAGAAAAAGACATACAGAGCAATGGAACAGAATAGAGAGCCCAGCTATAAAACCACGTGTATGGGATTAGATAATTTTCGACAAAGGAGCCAGAAATACACAATGGAGTAAAGATAGTCTCTTCAATAAATGGTACTGGGAAAACTGGAAAGCCACATGCAAATGAATGAAACTAAATTACAGTTTATACTCATGTACAAACATTAATTCAAAATGGATCAAATACTAAATATAAGACCTGAGACTCTAAGGAGGAAATATAGGAGAAAATATAGGTACCAAACTTATAGACCTTGGTCATAGAGAACATTTTATGAACTTGACCCCAAAGGCAAGGGAAGAAAAGGCGAAAATAAATGAAAAGAACTATATCAAACTAAAAAGCTTCTGCACAGCAAAATAAACTAAAAACAAAACAAAGAGACAGCCAACTAGATGGGAGATGATATTTGCAAACAGTAGCTCCAACAAAGGTTTAAATTCTAAAATATAGCTTTTTCGCAACGGGTTTGCCGCCAGAACACAGGTGTCGTGAAAACCACCAGTAACTCAAACCCAAGATGGGAAAGGAAAAGACCACATCAACATCGTCGTCATTGGACACGTAGATTCCAGCAAGTCTACCACTACTGGCCATCTGATCTACAAATGTGGGGGGATCGACAAAAGAACCATTGAGAAATTTGAGAAGGAGGCTGCTGAGATGGGGAAGGGCTCCTTCAAGGATGCCTGGGTCTTGGATAAACTGAAAGCTGAACGGGAGGGCGGTATCACCATTGATATCTCCCTGTGGAAATTCGAGACCAGCACGTATTATGTGACCATCATTGATGCCCCAGGGCACAGAGACTTCATCAAAAACATGATTACAGGCACATCTCAGGCTGACTGTGCTGTCCTGATTGTTGCTGCTGGTGTTGGTGAATTTGAAGCAGGTAGCTCCAAGAATGGACAGACCGTGAGCATGCCCTTCTGGCCTACACACTGGGTGTGAAACAGCTGATTGTTGGTGTTAACAAAATGGATTCCACTGTGCCACCCTACAGCCAGAAAAGATACGAGGAAATTGTTAAAGAAGTCAGCACCTACATTAAGAAAATTGGCTACAACCCTGACACAGTAGCATTTGTGCCAATTTCTGGTTGGAATGGTGACAACATGCTGGAGCCAAGTGCTAATGTGAGTTTTAAGACAGTTGAAAACACTGGAAAGAAGCGGGCCAGGTATGGGGGCAGGTAACAGTAATTGATGATCTTGTGTTCTTCAGATGCCTTGGTTCAAGGGATGGAAGGTCACCCGTAAAGATGGCAATGCCAGTGGAACCACATTGCTTGAAGCTCTGGATTGCATCCTGCCACCAACTCGTCCAACTGACAAGCCCCTGCGTCTGCCCCTCCAGGATGTCTACAAAATTGGTGGTAAGTTGAACATAAATATCAGAAAGTGACATGTATGGGAGACTACAATTTCTTCACAAGCATTTATGACTATGCCCTAAACATTTTAGGTATTGGTACTGTCCCTGTGGGCCGAGTGGAGACTGGTGTTCTCAAGCCCGGCATGGTGGTCACCTTTGCTCCAGTCAATGTTACAACTGAAGTAAAGTCTGTTGAAATGCACCATGAAGCTTTGAGTGAAGCTCTTCCTGGGGACAATGTCGGCTTCAACGTCAAAAACGTGTCTGTCAAAGATGTTCGCCGTGGCAATGTGGCTGGTGACAGCAAAAATGATCCACCAATGGAAGCAGCTGGCTTCACAGCTCAGGTAACACTAAATGTCATGTTCTTCCTCCCAGAGCCTTAAATGTCTTTTGAGACTCAGGAAATAAATTCAAATCCTTTTTCCCAGGTGATTATCCTGAACCACCCAGGCCAGATCAGTGCTGGATATGCACCTGTGCTGGATTGTCACACAGCTCACATTGCTTGCAAATTTGCTGAGCTGAAGGAGAAGATTGATCGTCGTTCTGGGAAAAAGCTGGAAGATGGCCCCAAGTTTTTGAAATCTGGTGATGCTGCCATCGTTGATATGATTCCTGGCAAGCCCACGTGTGTTGAGAGCTTCTCTGACTACCCTCCTCTGGGCCGTTTCGCTGTTCGTGACATGAGACAGACAGTTGCTGTGGGTGTCATCAAAGCAGTGGACAAGAAGGCAGCTGGAGCTGGCAAAGTCACCAAGTCTGCCCAGAAAGCTCAGAAGGCTAAATGAATATTATTTCCAACACCTGCCACCCCAGTCTTAATCAGTGGTGGAAGAACCGTCTCAGAACTATTTGCCTCAATGGCCTTTTGAGTTTAATAGTAAAAGACTGGTTAATGATTACAATGCATCGTAAAACCTTCAGAAGGAAAGGAGAATGTTTTGTGGACCATTTGGTTCTTTTGTGTGTGTGGCAGTTTTTAAGTTATTAGTTTTTAAAATCAGTACTTTTTAATGGAAACAACATGACCAAAAATCTGTCACAGAATTTTGAGACCCATTAAAATAACAAAGTTTAATGAGAAAATAAATAAAGAAATAAATTCTAAAATATATAAAGAACTCATAAAACTAACCACCAAACAAATCCAATCAAACTTCTCTTCTTGAATTTACCTCACAGTTGTAGGCTTGTGCGTCACTGACATCACTGTCCTTTTAGAGGAGGGGTCCTCAAACTTTTTAAACAGGGGGCCAGTTCACTGTCCCTCAGACCGTTGGAGGGCCGGACTATAGTTTAAAAAAAAACTATGAACAAATTCCTATGCACACTGCACATATCTTATTTTGAAGTAAAAAAACAAAACGGGAACAAATACAATATTTGTATTTGCATGTGGCCCGCGGGCCGTAGTTTGAGGACCCCTGTAATAGATCTTCAACCTCATAGCAATTAGGGAAATGCAAATCAAAACTACAATGAGATACCACTTTACTCCTGTTAGAGTGGCAATTGTCAACAAGATAAGCAATAACAAGTATTGTAGAGGTTGTGGGAAAAAGGGAACCCACATTCACTGCTGGTGGGAATGTAGACTGATACAACCACTATGGAAAGTAGTGTGGCGATTCCTCAAAAAATTAGGAATAGAGCTACCATACGATCCCTTTCCTGAGTATATACCCGAAAAACTCAAAATCATGTATTTGCAAAGATATATGCACCCCTATGTTCATTGCAGCATTATTCATGGTGGCCAAGACATGGAAACAACCAAAGTGTCCCAAGATAGAGGACTGGATAAAGACCATGTGGTATATATACACAATGGAATAATAGTCATAAGAAAGGATGAAATAGTGTCATTTGCAACAACATGGATGGACCTTGAGAACATTATGCTAAGTGAAATAAGTCAGTCAGAAAATGCTAAGAACCATATGATTTTACTCATATGTGGGATATAAAACTGAAACTCATGAACACAAACAGCAGTGTGGTGGTTGCCAGAGGGAAGGGGGGGCGGAGAAGGGGATCCTAAAAACTATTTTGAATATTTAAAAAATAAACTTGGAGGACTTACACTTTCTAATTTTAAAACTCACTATAAAACTATAGTTATCAAGTTAGTGTGGTATTTGTTCTTCTGTGACTAGCATAAAGATAGATAAATGGAACAGAATTTAAAGTTCAGAAATAAATCTTAATATTTATGGTCAATTAATTTTCAACAAAGGCACCAAAGCAATTCAATGGTGAAAGGATAGTTTTTTTACATGTGGTGTTAGGACAATTAGATATCAACATGCAAAAACACAATCTTAGACCCTTACCTCACACCATACACAATAGTTAAATGAAAATGAATATGAGACTTAAATGTCAAAGCTACAACTATAAATCTTTTAGAAGAAAACTTAGAAGGAAATCTTTATAATCATGAATTAGGCAATGATTTCTTAGAATTGCCCCTCTATTTCTCTTGAGCTCTTTTTTTGGCTCCCTTCCTCTCTCTAAAATCAATTTTTAAAAAATATTCAAAACAAACAAACAAAAAACACACAGAGCTATGAATAAATAAATAAATAAATAAGAAAACAATGAGGAAATCAATGACATCAAGGAAGAAATACAAAAGTTCCTGAAAACAAATGAAAATGAACACACAACAACTCAAAATCTAAGGAGCACAATAAAAGCAGTCTCAAGAGGGAATTTCATAGCACTACAGGCCTACCTGAAAAAAACAAGAAAAATTTCTAATAAACTATCTAACCCTACAAGATAAAGAATTAGAAAGAGAACAACAGAAAAGCCCAGAGTAAGTAGAAGGAAAGAAATAATAATGATAAAAGTGGAAATGACAGAGTCACTAAAAAAAAATACAAAATATCAATGAAATTAAGAACTGATTCTTTGAAAAAATAAACAAGATTGATCAACATTTAGCCAGACTCATCAAGAAAAAAAGAGACAGGACCCAAATAAATAAAATCAGAAATGAAAGAGGTAAAGTAACAACCGACACCACAGAAATACAAAAGAATGTAAGAAAATACTAGGAACAATTATAGGCCAACAAGTTGGACAACCTGGATAAAAACAGACAAATTCCTAGAAAAATACATTCTTCCAAAACTGAATCAGAAAGAATCAGAAAACCTGAATAGGCCAATAACAGCTGATGAAATTGAAACAGTAATCATAAAACTCCCAGCAAACAAAAGCCGTGGTCTGGATGGCTTCACAGGGGTGTATTAACAAATATTCAAAGAAAAACTAACACATCTCTCCTCAAACTATTCCAAAAGATCCAAAAGGAAGGAACACTTCCAAGCTCTTTTTATGAAGCCAGCATTATCCTAATTCCAAAACAAGATAAGGATAATACAACAAAAGAGAATTACAAGCCAATATCCCTGATAAACATTGACGCTAAAACCTCAAGAAAATATTAGCACATTTGAACCAGCAATGTATTAAGAAGGTCATACACCATGACCAAATGGGATTTATTCCAGGGATACAAGGTTGGTACAATATTCATAAATCAATAAATGTGATACACACCCAGTGGGTGTGGTTCAGAGGTTGAGCGTCGACCTATGCACCAGGAGGTCACTAGTTCAATTCCAGGTCATGGCACATGCCTGGGTCTCAGGCTCAATTCCTGGCAAGGGGCGTGCAGGAGGCAGCCAATCCTTGATATTTCCCTCTCATTGAGGTTTCTGTCTCTTGATCCCTATCCTTTCCTCTCTCTCTAAATATTAATAAAAACATATTTTTAAAAAGTAATAATAAATGTGATGCATCATATAAACAATTTGAAAGACAAAAATCACATGACTATACCAATAGATGCAGAAAAAGCATCTGACAAAATCCAGCACCCATTTTTCATAAAAACTCTCAGCAAAGTGGAAACACAGGGATAATACTTCAACATAATAAAGGCCATATATGACAAACCTACAGCCAACATCTACTCAATGGGCAAAAAATAAAACCATTTCCCCTAAGAACAGGAACAAGACAGGGATGTCTGCTTTCACCACTCTTATTCAACATAGTACTGAAAGCCCTAGGCACAGCTATCAGACAAGAAGAAAAAATAAAAGGCATCCAAATTGGAAAGGAGGAAGTATAACTGTCATTATTTGCAGAAGACATGATGTTGTACAAAAAAACCCTAAAGACTCCACCAAAAAGCTACTAGATTTAATAAATCAATTTGGGAATGTAGCAGGATACAAAATTAACACCCAAAAACTGATGCATTTTACACACTAATAATGAACACTCAGAAAGAGATACAAAAAAAATCCCATTTACCATTGCAACAAAAAATTAAGATACCTAGGAATAAACTTAACCAAGGAGGTAAAAGACTTGTACTTGGAAAACTATAGGACGTTGAAAAAAAAGAGATAGAGGAAGATATAAACAAGTGGAAGAATATACCATGTTCATAGATTGGTTTAATTAACATAATTTAAATGTCCTTACTACCCAAAGCAATCTATACATTCAATGCAATCCCTATTAAAATACCAACAACATATTTCACATATCTATAACAAATACACCAAAAGTCTACATGGAACCAAAAAGCCCCCGAATAGCCACAATAGCCTTGAAAAAGAAGAACAAAGTTGAAGGGATCTCAATACTGGATATCAAGTTATAATACAGAGCCACTGTAATAAAAACAGCCTAGTACTGGCACAATAATAGGCAAAAAGATCAATGGAACAGAACAAGAACCCAGAAATTGATCCAAACCACTATGCTCAATTAATATTTGATAAAGGAGGCAAGAGCATACAATGGAGTCAAGACAGTCTCTTCCATTAATGGTGCTGGGAAAATTGAACAGATATATGCAAAAAATTGAAAGTAGACCACCAACTTACACCATACACAAGAATAAACTCAAAATGGATAAAAAGCTTAAATGTATAAGTCATGAAACTATAAAAATCCTAGAAGAAAATGTAGGCAGCATAATCTCAGACATCTCACATAGCAGAATTTTCCCCAATTCATCGCCTAAGGCAAGAGAAACAAAGGAAAAAATAAACAAATGGAACTACATCAGAATGAAAAGCTTCTGCACAGCAAAAGAAACCAGCATCAAAATGAAAAGAGAACCCACTGTATGGGAGAACATATTTGCCAATTCTACACCAGATAAGGGGTGAATTTCCAAAATATATAAAGTACTCATATAACTCAACAAAAGGAAGTCAAACAATCCAATTAAAAAATGGGCAGAAGAGAGACAAGATGGCGGCGGAATAGGCTGAAACATCCCAAGGCTTGTCCTAGAGCAAATAGAATGAGCAGCTGAAACGAATAACATCCACCTCGAATTGGTGAAGGAGACTCAGCTGGTGAGACAGTTTGCAGCCGGGAAGGGCAGAGTTCCCCTGGAAAGGTAAAAACCAGGGATCTGGACAGGAAAGTTTACCAGATCTCTGAGCCCAGAGGGTCAGAGGGAAACCGTGCGGCACCCAGCCACGTCACTTGGGACAGGCACAGCCTCTGACTGTAGAAAGATCCGCAGGACTGTTGGCACTGGGGGATTTGAGATCTGGGTTCCATAATTACGGAAGACTGAGCCCAGAGGGGGCAGCCTGAAGCGCTGACCAGACCATGCAGTGCCGGTAAGAGAGGAGCTCACAGAGACTCAATCTTCCCCATTTCTGTGGCCAGCGTTTGTTTGTTTTTCACTGAACCCTGTTCATAGGACATTTCGGATACAGACACTCACTCATGCTGAGGGGCAGGAGAAGGTGTGGACGAGTGGAATCTGGGGAGAGGCTGGGGAGAGAAGGGGGTCCAGGAGAGGTGGCAGCAAGCTGAGTGCTGAGTCACGCCTGAGCCCAGGACCTGGGCAGCCATTTTCTCCTGAAGATATAACCCCTCCCTCCAGTCTCCAGGCAAGGAATACAGCCACACCCAGATTCCACCCTGAATGGTACCAAGGATTAAAAAAATCTGATTAGTCCCTGGGAGTTAACAGGGTCTGGCCTATAGAGAGGCCTTCAGTCCCAGCAACAGAAGAAAAAAAATCACAGACATTCCAGAAAACTGGGATCTTAAGCCAGCCAAAGGAATGACATTTCAATTTTTCATTTTTATTTTTTTATTATTATTTTGTTAGCTCTTTT
>NW_005361653.1:2535-11353 GCF_000412655.1 Myotis brandtii | reverse complement strand
ACCCTTTTATGTAATGATGTTTACTTTGAATTTATATTAGTTCACACAAACACTCCATCCATGCTTTTGTTCCGGCCCTCCAGTCCAGTTTAAGAACCCATTGTGGCCCTTGAGTCAAAAAGTTTGCCCACCCCTGCCCTAGACACAGCTACAGAGGCAGGAAGAAGGAGGCAGCGAGGGAGCAAAAGAGGAGTGTGTGGTTGTGTGTGGGGTGTGTGTGTGTGTGTGTGTGTGTGCGCGCGCGCGCGTGTGTGTGTGTGTGTCACAGTTAGACTCCACAGGACCTTCGGGGGCAGGCTAACTGGGCTCGCCTAACTAGGCAGCTGCTGCTACCATTGCAAACAGGACCAGGAGGCCAGCTCTTCTTCAGAGGCCTCGCCTTTTCAAAGGGGAGAGCTGCTGTAATGGGAGCCCAGCCTCACTTCCACCCAGGGTGCCCTCAGGTAACACCTGGGACTCTACAGACACCCCTGCCAGGGACCTGCTACCTTGGCTGTGGTCCCACGGTCACCAGGTCTCCAGCCACCCTGGGTGCAGGTTCCTGTGAGTTCTGAAACATGCTCCCCCCTGACCGGCCCAACGCCTTAGCCCAGGGCACTGCAACCACGCAAGCAGCAGACACATGAGCAGCCCGCTCCTGTCCAAGGAGCAGCAGCCCCACGAGCAGCTTGCCCCAGGCTGAAAAGCAGAAGCCTCACGTAGCCTGCCCCTGTCCAAGGAGCAGCAGCTGTCAGTTGTGTGAGCGGCCCGCTCCCTCGTCCGAGGAGCAGCAACCACGTGAGCAGCCTGCCCCATCTGAGGAGCAGCAGCCACATGAGCAGCCTGCCCACAATTGAGGAGCGTCAGCCCCACACAGCCTGCCCCCATCCGAGGAGCAGCAGCGGTGTGAGCAGCCCATACCCATACGAGGAACAGCATCGCCGTGATCAGCCTGCTCCCATTCAAGGAACAGTAGCCACCCAAGCAGCTTCCCCCAGTCTGAGGAGCAGCAGCCACATGAGCAGACCACCCAAATCTGAGGAGCGGCAGCCCTGCGCAGTCCACATTGGTCCTAGCAGCAGCAGACACACACAGCCTGCACCTGTTTGACGAGCAGCAGCTTGGTGAGCGGCCTGCACCCATTTGAGGAGCAGCAGACATACTTGCAGCTCGCTCCCGCCCAAAAAGAAGCAGCCACGCAAGCAGCCCATCCCCCCTCCAAGGAGCAGCAGCCACACGAGCAGACAGCCCCCGTACGAGGAGCAGCAGCTGCACGTGCGGCTCACTCCAGCCCAAGGAGCAGCAGCTGCCTGAGCAGCTTGCCCCTGTCCGAGGAGTAGCAACCACACAAACAGACAGACCGACCACATCTGAGGAGCGGCAGCCCTGCGCAGCCCACACTGGTCCAAGGAGCAGCAGCCACACAAAGTCTGCACCTGTCTGATGAGCAGCAGCTGAGTGAGCATCCCGCCCCCATCTGAGGAGCAGCAGCCACACGTGCAGCTCACTCCCGCCTGAGGAGCAGCAGCCATGCAAGCAGCCCATCCCCCATCTGAGGAGCAGAAACTGTGTGAGCAGCCCACACCAGTACAAGGAGCAGTAGCCCTGTAAGCAACCTGCCCCTGTCCAAAGAGGGGCAGCCTCATTAGCAGCCCACCCCATCTGAGGAACAGCAGCAGCGTGCAGCCAGCCCCGATCAAAGGAGCAGCAGCCACATGAGCACTCCGTGCCCATCCAAGGAGCAGAAGCCACGTGAACAACCCGCTCCTGTCCAAGGAGCAGCAGCCACGCTCAGCCTGCCCCCACCTGAAGAGCAGCATCCTCGTGATCAGCCCATTGCTGTCCAAGGAACAGCAGCTGTGCGAGCAGCCTCACCTACCAGTCAGAGGAGAAACCACTGCTGCAAACAGCACCCACCAGAGGAGCCGCTGCCAACTGAGGAGCAGCCAGTACTGCGACCACTTGAGGAGCAACTGGCCCGAGGAAAACCACTGCCACCCAAGGAGCAGTCCCTGCACCACTTGACATCTAGATCAGTTGGTGAGACCAAAAATGGGTAGACAAAGAAACCCCCCCAAAAAAGAAAAGGAGGAATCGCCAGAAAATCGGATAAGTGAAACAGAGGCATACAATATGTCAGAAAAAGAATTCAGAATAAGGGTCCTAGAGTGCATAAACCGGTTGGAGGAAAAAAATCAACAACTTATGTAAGAATCAAGATGAAATGGATGAAAAAAACAATAAATTATGTACGGGGCATGGGCCCACTGCATGGGAGAACATATTTGCCAATGTTATCACCAATAAGGGTTTAATCTCCAACATTTATAGGGAACTCATACAACTTAACAAAAGGAAGATAAACAATCCAATCAAAAAATGGGCAAAGGACCTAAATACACACTTTTCAGAAGAGGACATTCAGAAAGCCAAGAGACATATGAAAACATGCTCAAAGTCGCTAATCATCCGAGAGATGCAAATCAAAACAACAATGAGGTACCATCTCACACCTGTCAGAATGGCTATCATCAACAAATCAACAAACGACAAGTGCTGGAGAGGATGTGGAGAAAAAGGAACACTCATGCACTGCTGGTGGGAATGCAGACTGGTGCAGCCACTATGGAAGACAGTATGGAGTTTCCTCAAAAAGCTGGAAATGGAACTCCCATTTGACCCAGTGATCCCACTTCTAGGAATATATCCCAAGAAAACAGAAACACCAATCAGAAAGGATATATGCACCCCTATGTTCATTGCAGCACAATTTACCATAGCTAATATCTGGAAACAGCCTAAGTGCCCATCAGCAGATGAATGGATTAGAAAACTGGCACATCTACACGATGGAATACTATGCTGCTGTAAGAAAGAAGGAATTCTTACCATTTGCAACAGCATTGATGGAGCTGGAGAGCATTATGGTAAGTGAAATAAGCCAGTCAATGAAAGAAAAATACCACGTGATGTCACTCATTTATGGATAATTAAGACCATTATAAACTGATGAACAAAGATAGATACAGAGGCAGAGCAACATCGAACAGACTGTCAAACTACAGCGGGAAGGCCGGGGAGGGTTGGGTAAGAGATCAATTGAAGGACTTGTATGCATGCGTATAAGCATAACCAATGGACACAAGACACTGGGGGGTATGGGAGGCTAGGGGAAGGTCAAGGGGAAGGGAAAAAAAGGAGACATATGTAATACTCTTTGTAATACTTTAAGCAATAAAACAATTTTTAAAAATAAATAAATAATAAAAAATGGGCAGAAGACCTGAATAGACACCTCTCCAAAGAGGATATACAAATAGCCAGGAGACACCATCACTAGTCACCAGAGAGATGCAAATTAAAATGTCAAATGAGGTACCATTTCATACCTGCCAGAATGGCTACCATCTATAGATCAACAAACAAAAAGTGTTGGTGAGAATGTGGAGAAAAAGGAACCCTTGTGCACTGCTGGTGGCAATGCAGACTAATGCAGCCACTATGGAAAACAGTGTGGAGTTTCCTCACAAAATTAAAAATGGAACTCCCATTTTTAAGTGATCCCACTTCTAGGAATATATCCTAAGGATCCCAAAACACCAATCAGAAAGAATATATGTATCCCTATGTTCATAGCAGCATTATTTACAATAGCTAAGATCTGGAAACAGCCCAAGTGCCTATCAGTAGAGGAATGGATTAAAAAATGTGGTACATTTACATAATGGAATACTATGCAGTTGTAAAAAAAAAAAAGAAGGGATGGAGAGACCTAGAGATGATTATGCTAAATGAAATAAGCCAATCAAATACAAATATCACATGATCTCACCTATATGTGGAACCTAATGAGTACAATAAACTGATGAATAAAATAAAACCAGAGGCATGGAAACATGAACAGACTGATGAATCTCAGGGGGAAGGTGGGAAGGGGAGCAGGCAGAGACTAACTGAAGAACTTATATGCATATATGCATTGCCCATGAGGAGTGAATTCAGAGGAATGGTGGTATGAGAGATCCCCTTGGCCTCTCCCCCTGAAATTTCAACAAGTTAACCCAGCTATAATTCAACGAAGAATTCCCTACTCTTTACAGAAGTATGCCTGAAAGACCAATGCATTGAGACATCTAATGGTGGGCAACAGGGAATAAACAGGGAGATGAGAAGGGAGTAAAGCTCAGACAGCCTGGGATCTTGTGGCTGGGGCCTGGAAAAAGGAGGAAGCCAGAGGTAGCAGGCATTTCCTTCAGCCAGGAGGAACAGAGCTGCGGGGTCAATCCATTTGGGCAAGTAGAGGGAACAGTGACTGAGCTAGCAGATGCCTGACAGAGCACAGGATTCCGCTACATGGCTCTCCACTGTCTTGCAAGGTGATGGTGTTTCAGACAATGAAACAGAATCACAGAGCCCTGCCACTACTCGTACTCCCAAAAATTGCCTTCTATTGCCCTTGATCAGGTCAATGAGCATATTATCTGTAAACAAAGAGCTATAGAAGTAAAACTGCTGTTTCCTTCAGTGACTGATCCCCAGGTGTGGTGCTTGAGGTGGGACCCCATGGGGTCAGGGGTTGCCATTTCTGTGAAGGCAAAACGAACCCCACCTCCAAGCAGCACGAGTGTACTGTCTTACAGAAACCTTGGAGGTCAAGTCTGGGAGATCACAGAGGTAAAAAATTTTGCAATTCAGCACATCTACTGGGAAGTAGTAGAAATACCTCTTCAGAGAAAGCTGCTATATAGCCTATCAATATAGACAGATATACATGCCTAGACAAAGGAGAACAGCAAATACCATGAATAACCATGGTAATGAGGATTATCATAAAAACATGAAAAATCTCCAGAAAGCTAGCTGGAAGACATGGAAATATGTGATATAAATTAGAGAGACTTCAAGATTACAGTTCTGAAAATGTTCAATGAGATATGAGAAGATACAGATATGCAATTTAATGCACTCAGAAAACAAAGCAATGAACAAGATACTTTACCAAAGAGACTGAAACTTTAAAAAAGAAACAATCAGAAATCCTGGAAATGAAGCATGCAATTAAGGAAATTAAGATTGAACCACTGAGCATAGAAAACAGAGCCAACCAGATGGAGAAAAGAATTAGTGACATCGAAGCTAGTAACCTAGAAAAGATGCAGATGGAAGAAGAGAGAGACCTGAGAATAAAGAAAAATGAAAGAGCTCTATGAGAACTATCTGACTCCATCAGAAAAAGCAATATTAGAATAGTAGACATTCCAAAAGAGGAAGAGAGGGAGAAGGGAATGGAGAGTCTATTCGAACAAATAGTGGATGAGAAATTTCCAAACCTATGGAAAGAATGAGATCCTTGAATCCAAGAAGTAAACAGAACACCTAGTTAACTCAATCCAAAGAGGCCCTCTCCAAGGCATTTTGTATTAAAACTGTCAAAAATTAATGACAAAGAAAAAAATTCTCAAAGCAGCCAGGAAAAAGAAGGAAGTGACCTACAAACAAAAACCCATTAGAATTTCATCTGGCAGGCCCATGAACACAGACAATAGGGTGGTGAAGGCCTCTCTATATTAATGACCTATGTAATATTCCATTACATGTATACATTATATGTACCATAATTTACCCATTCATCTGTTGATAGATATTTAGATTGTTTCCATTGGTAGGCTATGTGAATAATGGTGCAATGAACATGGGAATGCAACTATCTATTTGAGATCCCGATTTCAATTCTTTTGGATAAATACACAGAATAAGCAAATCCATAGAGACAGCAAGTAGTTTATTTTCTAGGCCTGGAGGTGGGTTGGGGGATTGGGGGTAATGGCTCAGGGGTGCAAGGGATCTTCTTGGGCTAATAAAAATATTCTAAAAGTGATTGTGGTGATGGATTTGCATATTTGTGAATATATGAAAAGCCATTGAATAAAACATTTTATGTTTAAATTTCTTTTTTATTATGATAAAAAACATATCACATGAAACCTACCTTATTAACTAATTTTTAAGTGAACTATATTGTTAATTATATGAACATTATTATACATCAGATCTCTAGAATTTTTTCATCTTGCATGACTAAAACTCCACAGTCACTGAATAACTCCTCATTTTCCCCAACCCAAGCCCTTGGCAACCAGCATTCTACTTTCTGCTTCTAAGAGTCTGACTACTTTAGACACCCCATATAAGAAGGAAGATGCAGTATTTGGCCTTTTGTGACCAGCTTACTTTACTTACAGTAATATTCTCAACTTTCGCCTAGCCTGAGTGGCTCAGTGATTGAGGGTTGACCTATGAACCAGGAGGCCACAGTTCAATTCCTGGTCAGGGCACATGCCTGAGTTGCAGGCTCAATCCCTACTGGGAGACTTGCAGGAGGCAGCCAATAGATGATTCTCTCTTATCATTGATGTTTCTATCTCTCTTTCCCTCCCCCTTCCTCTCTGAAATCAATAAAAATTTATTATTTTTAAATATTCTTAATGTTAATCCATATTGTAGCACATGGCAAGGTTTCCTTCTTTTTTCAGAGTAAATAATATTCCATTACATGTATACATTATATGTACCACATTTTATCCATTCATCCATTGATAGATATTTAGGTTGTTTCCATCGGTTGGCTATTGTGCATAATGGTGCAATGAACATGGGAATGCAACTATCTATTTGAGATCCCGATTTCAATTTTTTGCCTGGCAGGCATGGCTCAGTGGTTGAGCATCGACCTATGAACCAGGAAGTCATTGTTTCATTCCCAGTCAGGGCACATGCCCCAGTTGCAGGCTTGATTCCCAGTGTGAGGCATGCAGAAGGCAGCCGATCAATGATTCTCTCTCATCATTGATGTTTCTATTTCCCTCCCTCTCCCTTCTTTTCTGAAATAAATAAAAATATCTTTTTTTAAAAAAGATCTGGATTTCAATTCTTTTGGATAAATACACAGAAGTGGGGATGCTGGACTCTATTGTATTTCTATTTTTAATTTTTTTGAAGAACCTACATATTGTTTATGAGGGCAGCTGCACCATTTTTCACTCCCCCCAACAATGCACAAGACATTCAATTTCTTTACATTCTTGCTGACACCTGCTATTTTCTTTTGTTTTATAATGGCCATCCTAATAGATGTGAGGTGATAACTCTGCATTTTCCTGGTGATTAGTGATGTTGAGCACCTTTTCATATACCTAATAGCCATTTGTATGTCTTCTTTGGATAAATGCATATTCGATTTCTTTGCCCATTTTAAAATTGTGTTACAGTAGTCCCCCCCCCCCTTTACCTATCCATGGTTTTGCTTTCTATGGTTTCGGTTATCTGTGGTCAACTGCAGTCTGAAAACATTAAATGGAAAATTCCAGAAATAAACAATTGTAAAGTTTTAACTTGCATGCCATTCTTTTTTAAATTCTTATTTATTGATTGATTATAGAGAGAGAGGAAGGGAGGGAGAAAGAGATTTGTTGTTCCACTTGTAAGACAAAGAAAAAGACCTTTCTTGTTGTTGTTGTTGTTGTTGTTGTTGTTATAACCTACCATAAACTATGAGAAGCACCTGGTAATTAAACACGAAGATTGCTGGCTTCCTTGATTCAAGTTGTGTCTCTCTTCAAGCATCCAGACAGAAAGGGACTGCAAAAACAGGCTGCACTTCCCCACCACCTGCTCCTCCCTGAGGTTTTACTGACTCTGGGAAAATTGGCACCAAAGAGTTTCCAGTTAGTAAAAAGTGTCCTTTTCTTTCCTTTCCAAACCCAAGCTGCCCCCTTTTGAACTCCATAATTCTTGCTCTAAGAATATTTTATAGGCTTGGGAAAATGCTGATAAACACATTCCCAGGACATCTGCAGGACTGTCTTCTGGAAAGCAAACAAATTAATTTTTCACGACAACCTCCAGGATCTGGAAAACTTCAACACGATGCCACATTCCCCGTCCTATTTACTCCCTAATCTACACTAATAAAAGAGAAACATGGTAATTAGCGTACGACCGCTACCCTTTTCATTGGCTAATCAGTGAGTATATGCAAATTAACTGTCAGCCAAGATGGCGGCCGGCAGCCAGGCACTGAAGCGAGCACGAGGCTTGCTTGCTGCAGACTCCAACGTTCCCCGCCTCACTTGCCAGCCTCTCAGTTGCAAGTCTAAGCAACTATATACTATGTTGCAAATAAGAAGCTAAACAAAACCCCAGAAAAGGGCTTCCATTCAGCCGGGCTCGGACCGCAACATTGTATCTATGTTTTCAGCAGCGAGGCCTCAGAGCTAAAGCTGGCCCAGAAAAAAAAAAAAAAAAGAGAAGAAAACAAGGAGCGGTTGGAAGCTTTAGTCACTCGCCAGCCGGAAAACAGCCCTCAGCCCCTCACCCAGACTGGCCAGGCACCCCAGTGGGGACCCCCACCCTGATCCAGGACACCCTTCAGGGCAAACCAGCCAGCCCCTACCCATGCACCAGGCCTCTATCCTATATAGTAAAAGGGTAATAGGCCTCCCAGCACCGGGATCAGCGGAGCAGCGAGGCTCCCGGCACCGGGATCAGCATGACAGGGGGCAGCGCCCAAACCCCCTGATCGCCCTGTGGCTCTGTGAGTGACAGGGGGCGGGGCCACAACCTCCCTATCCGCCCTGCTCTGTTCGTGACAGGGGAAGGCACCCCAACCCCCTGATCAGCCCTCCTCTGTGCCTGATAGGGGGGAGCTCCCCAATCTCCTAACTGCCCTGGGGCTCTGTGTGTGACAGGGTGCGGCGCCCCAACCACCCCCCCACCACGGGCCCTGCTCTGTGCCTGATAGGGGGGAGCTCCCCAATCCCCTGATTGCCCTGCGCCTCTG
>NW_005361653.1:0-2101 GCF_000412655.1 Myotis brandtii | reverse complement strand
GGGCCTGCCCTCTGCCACCCGGGAGCAGGGCTAAGCCAGCAGGTCGTTATCTCCCGAGGGGTCCCAGACTGCGAGAGGGCACAGGCCGGGCTGGGGGACCCCCCTCCCCCCCCCAGTGCACAAATTTTTGTGTACCGGGCCTCTAGTACCCTAATAAAAGAACAACCCACTCTAACTTTGGTGCCTTGTGTCCCCAAACAGCACCTGGCCCTTTCCTCCCTTGGAAAGTAAAAATAAACTTCCTCCCTGCATCTATCTCTTCTCTCAGTTGTGAATTCTTTCAGAGACCGTGTCACTGGCAAAAACCTAACACACTTACTTATGCATTCATTGGTTGATTCTGGTATGTGTCCTGACCAAACCAAAACCTTGGTGTATCCGGATGGCCCTCTAAACAACTGAGTTACCCAGCCAGGCCTGCATGCCATTCTAAGTAGTGTGATGAACTCTCCAGCTGTCCAACTTCAACCTGCCAGGGATGTGAATCATCCCTTTGTCCAACGTATCCATGCTGTATACACTATCCAGCTGTTAGTCCCTTAGTAACTGTCTCCATTATCAGATCAGACTATCACAGTATTGTAGTGCCTGTGTCCACGTAATCACTATTTTACTTAATAATGGTCCCAAAACACGAGAGTAGTGATGCAGGCATTTTGGATATGCCAAAGAGAAGCCATACAGTGCTTCCTTAAAGTGAAAAGGTGAGTAAAATACAATAAGATATTTTGAGAGAAAGAGACCATATTCACACAACTTTTATTCCAGTATGTTACTATAATTGTTCTATTTGTTATTAGGTTTATTGTTAATCTCTTACTGGGCTTAATTTATAAATTAAACTTTTATAGGTATGTATATAAATAAAAAACATAGTTTACATATAAGTTTGAGTACTATCCCCAGTTGAAGGCATACCCTGTGGGTCTTGAAACAAGCTAACACCTAGATAATTGCCCAAGAGAAATGAAAACTAATGTGGACAGAAAACCTGTTTGCATATGTTCATAGAAGCTTTCCCAGCTGCTCAGGTGACTGTACACTGGGGCTGGACGAATACCCAGACATATCTAGGACTACTGGACACAGAGTCTAAGCTGACATTGATCCTGGAAGCCCAAAGTGTCACGATGGGCAGAGGAGGGGGGGCGGGGCTGGGGGAGCTGTTTGAGAGGGGCTTGTGAGGCACGGTAATAAAAGAAGTTGGGAATAGAGTCTGGTTCACAGTGAGCCGACCTGGTCTTTCGATCAACAGATGAACACAGTGGTCGTTTCTCCAGCCCCCAAGTTATTTGCCAGTTGTACACTTGGCAGTTGGAGCAATGAATCCCACAGGGTCATTGGTCTGTGGGGTAAGAGCTATCGTGGTGGGGAAGGCTAAGTGAATCCCCTGATACTGGCCCCACCCCAGGCCAAGATAGTAGGTCAAAACCAAAAATGGGGATATTGCGGGAAGGGCGTTAGCAGACATTGGTGAGGACCTACAAAAAGCAGGGAAACTGGTGCCAGTAGAGCCCCAGGGATGAGGAGAGTGGAGGAGGTGTGGAGAAGTTCTAGGATTCTCCCTGTGGGGTAGAGAGGGAAGGAGGATGGGAGGGAAGAAATGGAAATGGCCAGAGGGATGCTGAGGCTTCCACTGGATGGATAGGTAATGTTTCCTAGGACCGTGGTGGGTACAGGAGATTTTGCTATATCCTTCCTCATCCATCTTAGGAGGTCGGAAATAGCGCACCATGTCTTTAAAAGTCACTGGGAGGAGTGGGAGAGGGCATCAGCCACACACAGGCAGAGGTTGGGGGGTGGGGGAGGCGGGGCACACTTGAGGAGGAGGATCAGAGATTTAGAGTGTACCCAATCTCCCTGCTGCATAACCTTCTCTATCAGAGCCAGAAAAATTGGGCCTTTGAGTGCCCTCTGGCAAGAGGTGTTCAGACAGCTCGGGCCTCTCTAGGAGATCAGCCAGAGTAGGCTGCAGGAGGGAGAGGCGACTGGAAAGACAGAGGAGTATGGCCTGACCAGGCATGGCTCAGTGGTTGAGCATCAACTTATGAACCAGGAATTCACGGTTGGATTCCTGGTTAGGGCACATGCCCAGGTTGCA
>NW_005361652.1:5127665-5129809 GCF_000412655.1 Myotis brandtii | reverse complement strand
TCCATTTTCGCTGAGAAGGCAGTTCCTACCAGTATTGATAGTACTTGTTGATGACTGTTCTCTCACATATTCTGTCATCGCCACCGCCTTATTTCAACTTCAAAGGCAGTTTGGTCTTTAGACATTTTCTGTCGATGACGCCGCTGTTTTTTAGCTTCAGAGCGACGTTTTTTCAGTAGCTGCTCTTCAGATACATTCTGTTGCAGGTGCCGCCTTCTTTCAAGATCAGACGCACCTTGCTCTGCAGACATTTTCTGTCGATAATGCCGGCATCTTTCAGCTGCAGAGCTATGTTTCAACAGTTGTTTCTCTTTGGACATAGTCCCACCTCTCTACTGTTACAGTCTGAGATGCAGGTGAATGAGAGTCCTGGCTGTCAGGCCACTGAGAGCTGTGTGACCAATGGCTGATTCTGGATGCTTCTGTGAGGGTGGGACTTCCTCCCCCCTGCTGTCAGTTTCCACAGCTGCCATGAGGAAGCTGGGGTGACAGAGGAGCCACGCCCTCCAAGCCACCAGCTTTCTCACTCTGCTGGACCCCACAGCAGCATCTGGAGCTGCCCACTCCGCCTCCTCTATCCCCAATCTGGGGCCTGGACCCTGCCTGCAGCCTCTGGCACTGACAGCCCCACCTCGCCTGGTCACGGATCAGAGGCCCGGATCCCGTGGGCAGCGTCTTGCGCTGCCCGCCCCACCTGCAGTATGCAAATTTAACGGCCATCTTTGTTGGGTTAATTTGCATACCCTTCTGATTGGCTGATGGGAGTAGCGAAGGTATGGTCAATTAGCATATTTGTCTTTCATTAGTGTAGATTTCTTGAGATAATCCATTCAAAGCACTAAGCCTGTGTTACTCAAAATGTAGTTTGTGAACCAGTTCTGTAAGTGAACTGTTTGTTACAAGTCCATAATGAAGTATAGAAACTAAGTTTAAAAACTTCTATAACCACATTGACATTGTCACAATATCTAAGAGAGTGCTTGTCTCATTTAACAGGGTATTGATCAACTCAGATGTTCTTGAACTCATGTGATGAGTCACATTTGATGCAAGTTGTATTACAACAAGTGATATCTTTATATCAACTAAAACTCAAATGTATAAACTATAAAATCCATTTCCTTCATGAAAAGGTAATTTTATTATAAATTTACAGGTTAAAATTTTGGAACTATCAATAAACATTTTTTTATTTTATTGAAGATGAATTTTAAAATGGCATTATTCATATATGTAATACCTTAATCAATAAAGAAATTTTAAAAATGGCATTATTAATTTTATTTTGAGTAATAATTTAAAATGAATAACTTGAGCTTCCTGAAGTTGCTTTAAAATATCTTTTAGTTCTGTCAACATACTTATGTGAGATGTAGTCTCTACTCTGTTATTAAAACAAAACATAGAAAAAGTTATATATACATTATTCCTTGGGAGTAACATTGTTATCAATCCAGCCTAGATTATGTAAATTAATTAACCAGAAGGAGACTCATTTGTCCATTAAAACTTTAGATGTTGATATACATAGTGTCTTTCAAAGTGTGCATATAAGTATTTAATATGGGAAATCAATATTTCACTTATGTAACAATTAATCGCCTATACTCATACTTTCAATGTATAGTTTTTATAATTAATGTTATTTTTCTTATGATTTCTGTTCTCATTATGTATGTATATATAAAATTGTAATCTTATGTTTGTTGAATATAATAAAATGTACACTTGTATATTCTATTATAGTCTTATATTTAATTAATATTTACTAATTTATTATTTTACCTTAACCAATAAAGAAATTAAAGACAAAAAAAATAATGAATTAATTTTTTATATATCTGATCCATCACAGACAGTTTGACACGTATCATGATGTCATTGCTCATTTAACTATAATATAGGCCCAGTGAGAATGTAACTGTCATTATCTTCATATTTCAGATAGGGAAACTCGGAATCACAGAAGTTAAATAACTGGTTCAGTGTCACACAACTATTAAACAATAAAGCCAAGAATTACGCCGAGGGGAAAAAAAAATGGCGACCAGCAGGAAGGTAGGGAGGGAGAGAGTGTGAGAGTGCAAGGAAGTGATAGAGGAGTGTGTGGACGTGTGTGGTGTGTGTGTATGAGCTAGGGACAG
>NW_005361652.1:5120365-5121620 GCF_000412655.1 Myotis brandtii | reverse complement strand
TAGGAGGCCGAGGTCTTCTGGTTTTCAAAGGTTATTTTTTCAGCCACTACCAGTATATTACCTTCCTTTTATACAGACACATACACATATAATGCCAAACTTATAGAACATTTAAAATATGGAAGTATATAAAAGTACTTTTTTTTCCTCCTAAACCACTGTGGAATAAGTTCCTAACATGATGTCCCATTAACCTTAAATATGTCATTGTGCATTTTCTAACACAAAATGTTTTCTCTTATATGACCACAATACAACTAATAAAATCAAAAGATTATCATTTAATACATCACCACCACCTATTTTTTAGACCCCCTAGTCAAGTCTCTCAAGTTATCCCATAATGACCTTTATAGCAAAAGGATCCAATTCACAATCATGCATTGCATTTGGTTGTCATACCACTTCAATTTCCTTTCCTGGAACAGTTCCTTATACTTTACTTTCATGAACTTTATCACTTTAAATATTTTAGGCCAATTATTTTGTAGCCTGAAACTTAATTGGATTTATTTGAAGTGGTCTCATGATGAATTCAAGTTATGCATCTTTGACAGGCTTATCACCGAAGTGATGTTGCATTCTTCTGATTACATTCTATCAGGTGGTGCAATATTTCAATTCATCCCATTACCGATGGTGTTCACATTGATTATTTGAGTAGGGTGGTGTCTGTGGAGCTTCTCCACTATAAAGTTACTCTTTTTATCTTTTGTAATTAACAATTATTTTGTGGAGAAATACTTTGAATCCATGTAAATATTAGGGTTCTCAGCACATTTTCAATTTATTCATTAATCAATATTTATTAATATAGATCCACTATTATCATTATTCAATATTATTCTGAAATTGTTCCTGATTTAACCAGGGGAATACCACTGAAGCTACCTCAAGCTTTGTTTTGTTTACATATTCTCATCATTATTTGAGAAATTTCCTGCTTATTGATGAACAAGGTGTTTTAGTTTTATCCTGTACTTTCCTTGCTCCAGTTCTCAATCAGCTATTTCTTCCCCCCCCCCCTCCCGCAAATCCTGGATCTTTTTAAATTAAGAATTGTATGTATCACCTGGTCATTGTGGCTCAGTGGTTGAGAGTCAACCCATGAACCAAGAGGTCACCTGTTTGATTTCCGGTCAGGCCACATGCTATGTGGGCTCAATCCCCAGTTGGGGGCCTGCAGGGCAGCTGATATTGATGTTTCTCTCTTACCGATGTTTCTCTCTCTCTATCCCTCTCCCTTCCTTGCTCT
>NW_005361652.1:5119726-5120064 GCF_000412655.1 Myotis brandtii | reverse complement strand
TTAGAAGAGTTGTTTTAGGCAATGATTTTACTCATTAATATCAGATTGTCACTGCTCCCAGACCCTTCATATACTTTACATAATGTTTCCTCAATATTTCAGTACCCCCCACTGACACCATACCTAGTTATTGCAATATTATTACGATCTTCCCTATGCTTTACTTACATCCCAGTGACTATTTTATGACTACCAATTTGTGCTTTTTATTTTTTATTGTTTTATTTTTTATTGATTAAGTTATTACATATGTGTCCTTATCCCCACATTATCCCCCATTCCCCCCACTCATGCCCTCACCCCCCTGTTGTCTGTGTCCATTGGTTAGGCCTATATGC
>NW_005361652.1:5084148-5119675 GCF_000412655.1 Myotis brandtii | reverse complement strand
CTTCCCTCTGAGATTTGATGGTCTGATTGATGCTTCTCTGTCTCTGGATCTGTTTTTGTGCATCAGTTTATGTTGTTCATTATATTCCATAAATGAGTGAGATCAATCCCTTCATTGTTTTCATCCAGTTCTCCACTGCCTATGTCATGGCAACCACCAGTTCACTCTCTATGTCTATGAATATGTTTCAATTTTGTTTGTTCATTTATTTTGTTCTTTAGATTCCTAAGCTGTATACCTTAAACCAATACAAAATAAAATAAAAAAAAACTGACAAAAAGGAAAGAAAGCTCAGTGGAACCTGAAAGTGATTGTGGTATAAAGTAAAGGTCACTTATCATATTTTATACAGTTGAAGATAATTACAGTGCTGGAAATGTATATTTGCCTTTGAACTTAGAGTAGCTTAGGAAAGAATATGATTCTTCCCTCTCACATTGTATTGGGATTGTGATCATAGTTGTTAGCATAATGTAATGTGCAGTTAACTAGACCAAATCCAACCCCACCACTTGCTAGCTGAGTGCAAATGCGGGCAAGGAACTTGACCTGCTATGTTCCCATTTTCTTGTCTGTAGAATAGGGATAATAAATCATACCTAATTCACAAGTTCTAAGAATTAGATAAAATAATACAATGTGCAAAAATAAAATAAAAATATCACAACAAAATTATGAAATTTACTTTGAACCAGCATAAGCACGTATGCTTTCATCACCACTTTTTTGCACATTATAACCAGAATGATTCATTATGGGGCAATATTTTTCTAAAGAGAAAGACAGTTTAAAAAAAACTCCTCAATTTTCTCACTCCTCTAAATACTAGCCCTCAACACAATGCCACACATGAAAACATCATTTTCCATTAAAATCATCCATATAGAGGTCAAGACTTCTGTGTAGATCATCAAAACCCTAGCCACAGCTTCAATGCACTGAATGGTTGATTGCTTGTCTCCAAGTCCCTCCTTGGAGAATGAAATGATAAGTGGTAAAGTTATAAAAATAGTTACAGCACATGTATCAGAATGTATTCTCTTGGCAGTCCAATTGTGTTGATATGGTTTTCATAAGAAATAAGTTTCTTTCCCTTTGACTTCAAATCCATTGGTGGCAGTCACTGCAGGGTAGTGCACATTGATACACCAGGCCTAAAAACAACTTGATCTTCATTTTCTCCATTAAATAAAAGTAGCCACCTGTATAGAGTAGTTACAGTGCAACCATCAGCACTTCAAAAATAGTATATATTTCAAAACATATTCATCTTTACCCAGACCTGTCAACTCTAATGTTTTGTACAATCTCCACAATTTATTTCCTCTGCCTCATAGTCTCTCATAACAATCTCGACAACTATTTCCAAGGCCAGCCTCTACACCCAATCCCAGATTCCTCACAGTAATTAGTATAAACTATGAACATGAGAACTTCTCATTCTGGAGTGATCCACCGTTGTGTATGGAGATTGTGGAATCTGGACCCAATTCTGGTTCTGCCATTTATTAGTTGTCTGACTTAAAAACCATAACCTGTCTTCCTTCTTATAAGGGGATGAAATAGAAAAAGGTTTATGACTCTCTAAGGTTTCTCTCAGCTCTTCAGCTTTAAGACTTTTGAAAGTGTAATAGTCACCATGATGAAAAAGAAAGATCACTAGCTAAAAACCACCTTTTAAGATATAAATCTTATCATATCTCCTGACCCTTAATACATTTATATTTCTTACCTTTTATATCCAATCCAACTGTAAGACTTGCCACTTTTACATCTTAAATATTTTCCAAATATGTGCACTTCTTTCCTCTAGCCTGATCCAAACCACCATCATTGTTGTCTTGACAAATATAACCGCTTCCTCAATAATGTGCATACAACTATCTGCATCCTATATCTTTTCAATACTATAGCCAGGTCAACTTTTACAGAATGCAAATGTAATCAAGTTGTCACACCAACCCATGCTTATAACTCTCCATTGGTTTTCTATTGTCATTAGGATACAAACTAATTCATTAATATGAGCCCTTTATTAGCTAGCCTGGAATTCTCCATTCTAAGACCTCTTATTATTCTATGACCTCTTATTCTAGGTCCACCTTCTCTCCATCAATACACCCATTTCTCTCTTGCTATCCACTACACTCTTGCCACACAGGCCTTATTTGGGTCCTTCATACTCACCATTCTTCTTCCAAATTTATTATCTTTATATATACTATTCTGTCTCTGTGTGATATCTGTCTCTTCACTTACATTCAGGTAATGCCAACACAACCTATGAATCCATCTTACACATCACTTCCTCAGGGAAGTCTTATTCAGGTGGTTACCTAGAATGAGTCAAGTTATATTAGAGATTATCATTGACTATATACCTCTCCTTTGTAACTCTTCCTATATTTGTAATATAACAGCTATTTTTGGATATTTGATAAATATGTCTTCCACACTAGTCAGTGAGTTTGAAGAGATAACTTGCTTTTCTTGCTCACTACTGCATCCCCAACACCTAATGTAAGTGCTTGCCACATAATGAGTTCTTAAGTCAGGTGGCCTGAAGTATAGTCTTAGCTAGTATCTATTTTGTGAAGTAATCCTTGATTTTTCAAGGAGTATAACCTCTCCATGCATTAATCTTCTCATCTTTAAAATAAAAGTAATAATCTGTATATCATAGGGTTGTTTCTAACAGCCAAATAAGATATAGTGATAGTCAAAATACAATGACTCATTTTTTAAATTTCAATAGATAGGTAATATCTGTGAAATGAATAAATTTCATGAAGCCAGTACTATTCCAAACTTGTTATAGATTGGTATAATACTATATGTGTTATGGTTACAGTAACACCTCCAGTAAGGTATAGATGGCAGACATACTAATGACTTTCTATCTCTGGTAAAATACACTATTTCCTAAGAGTTTGTGGTTCTATTTTGTAGTGGAAAGAAATTAGTCTTTGTCAATGACCCTAAAGTCTTTTCTCTATAGCCCATATATTTCTTTTCACAACCTTCTTCCCTCTTGTGTCTGTGAAATAATTGTCACAGTCTAGGAGGAACTTTCAGGGTTGATGAATTAGTCCTGGCAATTCATAGTTTCAGAGATGGGCTCCAAAACTAGAGATGACCTATGATTAGCATGTACTGTTATAGGAGAAAGTAAGAGGCACCTAGACCATATTGTTAGAGAGGTTGAGTGAGAGCAAAGAAGAGATTTTAAGTTCAAAACCTGCCACATTTTCCTGTTACAGGAGAGCGTCTACTATGAAAAGATATTGACTGTAACTAATATTTATAACAAGGAGCTATTGTATCAGGAAGAAAGCATAACTAAGGCAGTATCTATACATGCCTTAGTGACCACTGGATTCTTCATGTCTAACACAATGCCTAGTATGCAAGGGGCTCTTAATAAATATTTGTTGTAGGAATACATGGCATCAATAAATGAAAAAAATAAGTGAATATTTGGAGCAGCAGTAGCAAATGAAGCTGGAAGCACTGAACAAATACATTACTAGTCATCAGAGACCACTTATTCCAACTCAGAGGATTAGTTCTTGCTTCCAGCCTTCTTTACAATGTGCTCAAAGTGTAAAGGTGCTTAAACATCAGTTATCTCCAGATTTTTCTGTGCATGCGATCAAAGGAATGGATGTAGCTAAGGCCAATGAATGTCAGTGAAAATTAGTGCCAAATTTTAGTTAGACTTCAAATTCTATTTCATAGTATATTTGCACTTGCTTCTTCTTTGGCCCCAAGAGTGTCATACTACCCATCAGAGCCACGCCTATTATACATTTCCAGACTCTGTTTTGATTACATATCCCCTGACAGCTGAGTAGAATATGAATCTGAAAGATTCTCAATAGGATATTTAACTGGTTTTGCTGGGTCTAGAAGAGAAGGACTTGAAAAATACACCCAATGATTAGTGTAGCTAGAGAGAAGGTCAGAAATTTTATTTTCCCCTCATGGGGCTGATTGCATTTGAAACCATTATTACTCAGTGTTTTTGTCATAAAATTAAACATAAATATCCAAAGTATTGTTTAAGTATGCTGCCATACAGTATATGCTGCAATATGGTATAATATAAATTAACAAATAATTTGTACTTACACAAATATATGATATACATATGTGTGTATATACATAAACTATATATCATGTAACTGTTTGGATAGGGTCACTCTTTTACTTAGAAAGGAATGAAAGAAAATGTAATATTAACTAAATAATAAGAATAGTTTGTTAATGTGCTTGTTTGATATTTTGTTTTGGTTTGGTTTGACTTAAAACTCTTGACTAGTATTCCTTAGATTAAAGCCCTGTTTCAACATACAGTTTTCTTCTTCGCACACGGAGGTAAAGGTTTGAAAATCTAACTCTCATGAGCTTTGAAATTAAAATAATGAAAAGGGGAAATGTTTGTTAAATGGGAGGATGGCCAAACACTACACAATCTGAGCTTCAAACAGATCCTGCTTGAAGAGTCACAGAGCTGTTGAGAACAGAGAAAGAAAAAGAATGCATGTTCTTTTTTCATACTGAACCAGGAAGGGCAACATTCAGCTCTGCTGTTAATGTCAAGCAGCCAAATTATAAAAGGAAGCATTATCTCAGAGTCCTTAAAATGAGTTAGAAAAAGCCTTTTAAAATATTAAGATGCTGTGGTGCTATGCAAATGTCTCATTTGAAATTGAAATTCTTAAAAAATAAATGTTTACTTTCCTTTTCATTTAGAAAAAAATACAATCCTTCCTCCCATTTTAATAGTGCTATCCATTTAACCACCTCTTGAGTTGTTAAAATGGTTTACCTGCCTATATTTTATCCAGATCATATGAATTTCACAGATATATTTTTACAATGAAATAATTCTGCTCTTCATTTCTTTATTGACAGCATTCTTAAAATTCGGTCTTCTTTCTATAGTGTAGTTTAGTTCATCAACCACAAACCTAGAATCTGTGCCACATTTACTATATATATTATATATCTAGGAATTAATATATGTTTATATTACACTCTATAGTATATGTATTTCCAATATAGTGAATCATACATGCATAGAAATGCCTCTTGATAAAGAATACTGAGCTGTTTTCGCATGTTACAGACATATAATCTATAATACATGTTTCTGGCAATAGACTAGACTTGCAGAAAAATATCTCCTTATACAGAATTCCTTATAATGCTAGATAAAATTCCTTTAGACATCCATTTTAAAGGACTTGTGGCAAAATAAGAGAAACAATGGAGGAGCTAGAAATGACAAGAAATGTAATAACAGGGGCCTACAGGGAAGGGCCTCTAGCAATCACATATGCACCATGTGCCACTAACTTTCCTGCAATAAGTTATAGCTGTTTGGCGAGGTTGTAGACACATGAACCAAGCTGAGCTGATCAAGTTTTCTCCTCTGGAGATTTAAATCTAGGATTCAAAAATTGCAAGTCAGTCTTTTTATGTGATTCTAAACTTGAGAGTCATAGGGCAACTATACTTTGCCACATGTGCATAGAAACAAAATGTTAGTCTTTGGTATAAGAGAAAAACGAAGCAGATGAGAATCAAGCAATATACAGTACTCCCTGGGTTTATGGTAGCTTTCTATTTCCTGATTCTAGGCCCTTTTTGAGGCCCAGATACGGTTCTGCCTGTGTTTGTATACTAAGGCTATTATACCAAAGTACCACTGACTGGGTGGCTTAAGCAAAATAAATTCATTTCCTCTTCTTACAAGGACACAAGTCATATTGGATTAGGGACCACATTTATGATATAATTTAACTTTAAATACCACTTTTAAAACTTTATTTCCAAATACAGCTGCATTCTGATTTGCTAGCTGTCAAAACGTCAACATATAAATGAGGGGGGGCACAATTCAGCCCACATGACTGCCCTTAGGTTCCATGAGACAAATTTATATATTTGCATGATCCATATAAAGCTAAACCACCATGTGGATAAACTTTAATGTTACATATAAAAAATGCAGAATCAACATACAAAAAATAATTGAAAACTATTAAATTATTTACAGAGCTATTAGAAAATGCCATGAAGAAGCTCCAAAATTTACATAGTATAAACTTTCTTTAAAATATTCCTTATTTACTAATCTATTGTAAAGATACAAATTATGAACAACAAATACACATCTATCAGCAAGTGAATCTAAAAATCAAGTGAATAAATAATCTGATGAACAGTATGAACTGGTGATTATAATAGAAACAGGGATATAGAAAAGGAATGGACTGACTATTCTTGGGGGGGAAAGGGGTGTGGGGGGTGCGGGAAGAGATTGGACAATAATCGTGCACCTATGGAAGAGGACAGTGGGTGGGGAGTGAGGGCGGAGGGAGGGGTGGGAACTGGGTGGAGGGGAGTTATGGTGGGAAAAAAGAGGAACCAATGTAATAATCTGAACAATAAAGATTTAATTAAAAAAAAACCCAGTCACTATATCATAGTAGCTCATCCCAATACATTTCCCTTCACTGGTGTTACTTCCCAGCAATACCATATCCAACTCATGTTAACTGTTATGCTTTTCTCCCCTACCTTGTCCCATTCCTGATCTATTATCTTTGTTCTATAATTAACTTTTTGTTTTCCAATACAAATAATAAAGCAAGTCTTGGATTCTTTCATTTCTGTTCATCAGCAGCCACACACATTTGCCCCAATTACAGCTAACCCAAGTTATTTTACTTATTACAACCAAAAGAATGCTGACTATTATTCAACACAAGAAAAATATTTGTTTCACTGTATTCCCTTCCTAACAGGAATTTCTTCCTCTACCCTGTCTCTCTTGTCTCACATTAAGCCTATCTATATTTCCCAAATTATGAAGGAAACATTTTATACAAACCTTTCTTCTCAAGGGTTGGAAGGGCTTGGTGACAATGTAGAGCTATGACCATAGCCACCACCCTCCAGAGGACCAAACCAAGATTCTGCTCATGTTTTATCAGGCTAGTTCAGTAATGTTTTTGAACATATTATTTACAATTATGATTTCCCCAAAAGTCTCTTCTCCACTGACTCTAGTATAATTTCTAGAATTTCAGCTACCTGTCTCTCCACTGGTTTTAGTAACTGAAAGACTGATCAAATGTAAATGCAGTACTCTGAGAAAGAAAAAAATCATTTACTTAGTAAATATAATTGTCTTAAGTGAATATGACAGTGGGTAGCTAAGTTTTAATGGATAGAGGGGGTTGGGGTAGGCAAAGAAGCTTTGGAATTTGGGAGACTAACCAAGATGGTCAAAGTAACTAAAGGATGGAATAAGGGCAGTGAGTGCCTGGGAAAGGGAATGGGGGAAACAAAGATAGAAAGGCATTGAGCCCATCTTTGCTTACACATCTGCAATTCTCTTGAAGCATAAAAACCACAACTGAAAGAACCCGTTTTTATAAAAGTATGAGTCTTGGGCACAGAATGAAAGGCATGTTTCTTACCCTTTAGTTCAAATGCCAAGAGGCTAGCTCATAAATAAAATGTTCAACATCTTATTCAGTGTGACTAAAACCACTTGAACCTCTTTATTTTCTCTCACATCTACTCTTTCACATGTCACCCACTAACTATACTATTATTCAAATAAAGATCCCTAAACCTATAGCACTTAATCTGTATTTGCAACAGTATGTTAAGGAATAATAACAATTTGCATCTTCTATGTATGTCAAAATAAACCTATTACAAAACTCATTGGCTTCATCCCACACTATAATGCAAGTTTTTTCTTTGAGTCTCAGGATGACTGTCTGCTTGGCTACTGCTTGACTTGACATTTTTCTCTGACTTTTTATATTGCTTTTTACAATTCTAAATTTTGTTTACCCCCTCTAAAGAGTTTTTTTTAAATCAATATATATGATAAACACTGCACTATGCTGGACTGGAAAAACAGAGTCTTGGGCATCTTAAGAGACCAATTGCAACCAATTAGCATGACATTTATTTTCTGTATATTTTCATTCACTGTGATGTCTTTCATCCAAGGAACTCAGAGGGTTTTTTAAAATATAAACCAACTCTCACAGCACCCCTGGAAGTAAGAAGAGGAGACAAATGATAGAAGAGACATCCAGCCTTACAGTATTCAAAAGAAAAATTATCTGCCCAATACCATAGAGAAAGAAATTGATCCATTGCCAGTCTTGGAACTCTTCAACTTAAAGGAACAAGCCTTGAACATATAACCTGGCTGCAATGTCCCCTGCCAGAATCAGAAACTAGTGTGGGCACTCAGAAGTTATATATAAATTACTTTGTATTTCTCTCTTACAGAAAAACTCTGGGGATAAGAACCATAGCAGATAGCTTATCAGAGGTGATAGGTTTTGCATGATTAGATGTGATTGTCAGTGGCAACTTTTCCCTGGACAGCGGAAGATAGAGAAGATGACCTTGAAGAGAAATAGGATTATGACAATGGATCAATTTCAACAATTGGCAAGTTCCTGCCATAAGGTATCTGAAGATAGTGTTAGGAGTATGAATATCTGTGTGGGTTAGTGCAGAGCAGCCAAGAGTGAGCTGGCAGGCTTAGGAAAAATGAAAGAAAAAGACCAAATTTACTTGTTTATAATAATGATTAAGCCAGTTCTTGCTTTCCCTGACTCAGGCTTGGGAAGGGAGTGGAGGACAGTGATGTAGAAGCCTAGACTACCTCTTTCCAAACTTACTCAAGCTCCTTCTTTCCAAATTACCTTTGTGGAAAGAAATAAGGAGAGAGAGAAAGAAGGAGAGCTTCCTGGCTTACAGTGGGGGTATTAATATTATAAGTAATGTAAATACTATGCTTATAACTAATATTTATTGAGTTATTACAATATTCCAAGTACTGTGAAAAAATTTACATCTATAATCTCATTTAATCCTCACAGTAACTTTACAAGGTAGGTACTATTAATATTATCATGTAACATTGGAGAAATGGAGATTTAGAAAGGTTAAATAACTTGCCAAGAATACAAAGCTAGTAAGCTGCAGAGTCAAGATGCTAACCTAGGCCTGTCTGACTTCAAATCCCTTACTATCATTTCCTGTACCACATTGCTTCTTTGTCAGAGGGACTACAAAGGTCTTTATCAGCTCTGATCATATAACTGTAAATGCATTATAGTCTGAGAGCAAACCTGGGAGTAGGTGGCACTAGGAGGAGTGAGAAGGTCTGGAAGGAGTATAACAAATAAACAAAACATGTTTGGCTGAAAATTAACTAAATAATTATTTCCCTTGCCTACTTGGCCATTTTTTTCTAAATAAAAAAAAATGTTAATGGTAGAAATAAGCTAAGCTAGGTGGCGCTGGATGGTGCCATTGACCTGTGGATATGGTAAATGAGAGACACCAAGCAGTACCAGAAAACATCTGATTACAGAATAGTTAACCAGGAAGAGTTTCTTTATTTTGATATGTGTCTTTCTGCAGCAAAAATGACCTCTGTGGAATAATAACAATCTTTAAAACTGTTTAAAATTGGAAACCTTTTATGCCTTTCTAATCCCCATCTACATTAATTATCCCCGTTTGGGGATCCACAAAGAAATGCACGGTCTTTTCTGCTGTCTCTGGTCCTATACTGCTGCTATAACCCATTGGTTGTTTTTTCTGCCAGCAATACCTTCTCTAAATTCTTCCTGATTTCCTCTTTCTATTGAAGCTTAATCTATATTCTGTCCAATTTTCTTAGAGCCCATAAGTTAAAAGGATAAATTAATTTTGTGATTAAGTGTTGATAATAATTTAAGGAAGGGCTTACCATTTTCAGATCACATTGGCATTTGAACCTCAATAAGTTATTAATGCTAAGATTATAAGCCTTAGGTAGAGCTAGTGGAGTAGATACTCTAAGCAAGAACCATTGTCAGTAACTGATTTGAATCACGTCATCTAAGAAACTGGAAACTTTGATAATATGTAAAGCGAGTCTGGTGCTAAATGAAAGCAGAGAAGCTAGTTCACTGTAACAAGTGTCTTGCCAGCCCTGGCTATGGCATGGGAGAAGCTAACCCCAAGGAAACGTTCATTAGCAATTTACTCCTCAGCACAAAAGGGAAAGGAGCCTTCCAGGCTGAAGAAAGTATGGCTACAACAGCTCCATTTATGTGAGGGATATCTATCTAAAAGCCCTTTTTGTTATTGGAAAGGATAGGTTTAATAGACCAGCTGTCTTCCCTTGGTTTGTATCAACTCTAGCTCTTTTGGCAGCAAAAAAGTAAAAACAAATGATAGTGAATGAAGGTTTAAAAGACAATGGAGACCTAATCCATAGAACGTTATTTTATATGTATATTATCCTCTGTATACTAATAATGCAAGGGAAGCCAGTCATTTTATTGTTATTTGAGAAAAAAGAAAAAAAATAGATAAACATAACTAACATTGAATAAAAATTAATAATTAAATATGCACTTACCTTCCTCTTTTGGGAGAATCATAACATGATTGAAATGTTGGACCTGTCACATAAAAAAAAGAGGGTAAATATAGGATAAATGGTAATGGAAGAAAATTTGACTTAGGGTGGTCAACAGATGATGTATTATAGAATTGTATGTCTGAAACCCATATAATTTTATTAAGTATGTACCCCCCAACAAATTCATTAATAAAAAAAGACTACTCAAACTAATAAGTGATTATAGCAAGGTTGCAGGATACAAGAAGAAACAACTCTGCCAGAAAGTTCAGGGGCCACAGAAAAGTAATTCTTTTTTTTTAAGATTTTTAAAAAATATATATTTTATTGATTTTTTACAGAGAGGAAGGGAGAGGGATAGAGAGCCAGAAACATCGATGAGAGAGAAGCATCGACCAGCTGCCTCCTAGACGCCCCCCACTGGGGATGTGCCTGCAACCAAGGCACATGCCCTTGACAGGAATCGAACCCGGGACCCTTCAGTCCCCAGGCCGACGCTCTATCCAGTGAGCCAAACCGGCCAGGGCGAAAAGTAATTCTTTAAAATAAATAACTTTTTGACAATTCTGTATCTGTGTTTTTTCCCCCCTACCATCCATTTATCCAATTCATTCCACATTCTAGTGTGTCATTTTACACCCTTGCTTAAAACCTTGCAGTGGCTTCCCATGGACCTTGGGTTAAATCCAAACTCATTAAAATGTCTTAATTTGTTCAGGCATCTACAATAAAATACCATAGACTGGGTGACTTATAAAGAGCAGAAATTTATTTCTCAAAGTTCTGGAAGCTAAAAGTCCAAGATCAAGACTCCTGCATATTCAGTGTCTGGTGAGGGTCCACTTTTCAGTTCATAAATGCTCACCATTTTGCTATGTCTTTACATGGTGAAAGGATCATGTGAGGTCTCTGGGGTCTCTTTTTTACTTTTTAAAATTTATTGATTGATTAAGGTATTACATATGTGTCCTTATCTCCCCATTGCCCCTCACCCCCCACTCATGCCCTCACCCCCCTGTTGTCTGTGTCCATTGGTTGGGCTTATATGCATGCATACAGGTCCTTTGGTTGATCTCTCCCCTAACCCTTACCCTCCCCTACCTTCTCTCAGGTTTTACAGTCTGATCGATGCTTCTCTGTCTCTGGATCTGTTTTTGTTCATCAGTTTATGTTATTCATTATATTCCATATGAGTGAGATCATGTGATATTTATCTTTCTCTGACTGGCTTATTTCACTTAGCATAATGCTCTCCAGCTCCATCCATGCTGTTGCAAATGGTAAGAATTCCTTCTTTTTTACCACAGCGTAAGGGCACTGATCACATTCCTGAAGGCACCACCCTCATACTTAATAACCTCCCAAAGGCCTCACCTCCAAATATGATCACATTGGAAATTAGGTTCCAATATAAAAATTTGGAAGTACACAAACATTGTCTATAGCATATAATTTGCACAGCCTTGTGGAATCTTGCTCCTAAGTATCTCTCTGTCCTATCTCTCAACACAACCTACTTGGCACTTAACTATCCAGCTCTACCAGATTTCTTTCAGTTCCCCAGATTGCTATATTCTTTCTTAACCCGATCTCTCAGATACATCTGCTTCTCTCTAGTAAATACTCTAGTTTGAAGGCCACAACACCTCTGCCCTGCATTTGTTAAATGGCCTTCTAATTGATCCTTACCGCTACTTTTCCCCATTGCAATTTATTCTTCAGACCGCAGCCAAGGTCACTCTCATCCTGTCTTACTGTTACTTCTTTTAAGGAATTCTCAAAAAAACACATATTTGGTTATGCCATATTCTCAGTTAAGTTTCTTTAGTAGCTCACCATTCTTTTCAGGATAAAAATGTAAATTACTTAGCATTAAAGTGGGCATCCATGAGAAAAGAGCCTATCTGTCTTTCCAGCCACATAGCTCCCCATTTCTTTTTCACCTGCAATGTCTTGGAATGACATAAAGTGCCTACAGATCCTACTAATTGTTGCAGGTCTCCCCCCAAAAAGCCTCATTCATAGGAAAACTAGATATCCACCACTGAGATGTGACTTAAGAAGTTCCAGAAAGATGCCCCCTGGCGTGGCTCAGTAGTTGAGCATCAACCTATGAACCAGGAGGTCATGGTTCAATTCCAGGTCAGGTCATATGCCTGGGGTGAGGGTTCGATCCCCAGTGTGGGGTGTGAAAAAGACAGCCAATCATTCTATCTCATCATTGATGTTTCTAATTCTCTATATCTCTCCCTTCTTCTCTAATATCAATAAAAATATATTTTTAAAAGAAGTTCCAGAAAAATTCTACCTCAAAATACCTTACACTATGCTCCACACATGCATATTCTAGTGTTCTGCAAATGTTAGTAAAGCAAATTTGCTTAGGAAAATCAAAAGTGTTTTCCTGGAACCCAAATGGCTGAAGAGAGATAGCAGGGGTACAAATCATAGCTATGATATCAAAATTATTATGTGCTTATCATGTGCTCAGCTATGAAAAATTGAGACAAGTGACAAGTTTATCACTAGATTTATTTGGCATGACTTAGTTCCAAGGTAAAATATAAAATTTTTTCAATTATTCTCCTCAAATGAAGGTATTTCCTGATTCAACAAAAGAAATGTTATCCAATGCAGACAAAATCCTGGCTGAGCTGCAATGAACACAAACAGGATATCAATAAAAATAGGGTGGAGAAAATGTACCTCTTAGTAAACAGTTTACTTAAAAGTATTACACAAATAAATTATGAATGTAAATAGTTATTTTTAAGTTTGGGGAAGATAAACAAGGACAGATTTTCATTTACTAGTAGTCATTCCCAGATTAACCTTTATATATGACTCACCACAAATGGAATTTCAAGAACTCATAAATTTTAAAAAATGAGTGGTTGTGCTATTCTTTCAAATATATTAATATTTTATTATTATTTTAATTAAAACAAGGCATAGATATAGTACCCATAAATATAAGCAATTGCATTGAACATGCATAGAAAATACAAATTGATAAGAATGTTATACTTATGTAAAATTTGAACAAAGAAACACCAAATGCTTTCATTCAATTCACAAATACCTAATAACAACCTTCCTACTTTCAACTCATTCATTCAAACAATATTTATTAAGTCTTTATGATTTTGATTTCAGTACAGTCTAGGGCAATAGGAAACAAAGATGAGTAAAATGTAGTCTCTATTTTTATGAATCTCACAGTTGAGTAAGATGAATGACAGTTACACCAATAAGTATGTCACAAAATGGAGAGACAACTAATATAGTGTATTATAGAGAGCACAGAGGAAGGGCAGCTTTGTGGGAGGACTCATGAAAGACTTAGGCTACTAATGAGTTGTAAAGAAAACACAGTTGGACATATTCCAAACTCATTGTAGTGCTACGCCCAAATTAGATGATCACATAAATCCTTGCTGCCTTGAAGTATACTAAATTAAAAGGAGTTGCACTGAGTAAATATTTGGTGGTGGGATTGGGAGGGTGAGAATAGGTAATTGATAATATACTCACCTGCCACCTGCTTTACCCTTTTTTTTCACTGTCTTGTAATTATCTTACCACCTGTCACCAAGAAATGTTAGCAAAATTGATAATCTAACAACTTTCAAGCACTTTGAATTCTAAAAGAACCAAAAAGTATTAATGGAGAGAGTAAACTTTTATATTTCTATTTAGATATATATTTTAAATTCCTCTTAGTTTGGTCAGTAAATTTGTTTACCCAGTGCTCATTAGACTTCTATAAGGCTCAACAAGGATGAGTTGTATATGCAGACATTTATGACTTTCCTCAAAAATAATTTCTCTATAGAAGCTTTAACATGAACCTTTAATCAGAAATAAGCAGGACTGATGATAAGAAATTAAAGAAATAAATAATTTCATAGCTAAATATAATTATTACTGTATTTTTTTTATCCAGAGGAAGTTAGTAGAAAAAAAAGATGTTGAGACATTAAAGGAAAAATAAATAAATTCAAAAATAAAAAAGATCTCATAAAATCTGAGTATTTAACAATTATAGAGTTAACATGATCTTTATCAAGTTTTAGTCTCAGGTAAGGATTGGTTCTTTCTAACATAGCCCAATCCCACAACTTCTGGTGTGCATAGAGACACATATGCATCCAGAGGTATTTTCACCTTTAAGACCTCACTTTATCATTTAATTTCTACCCAGAAGAATATTAGAGGGATGAGAAAATCAGTGTTGTAGTCCCAGTTCTACATCTTATGAACTGTGTGGCCTTGGACTAATTATTTACCTGTTCTGAACCCCAGTATTTTCTATTCTTCAAAGTTGCTGGTCTTGCCAACATCACAGTTTTGTGGACAGCATTAAATGAGATAACCAGTATATATGCATTTTGAAAACCATGAAATACTGTGCATAATAGAGGATACAGGGTTATTTTCATGAAAGCTTTTGACTGAGGTGTCTAAGAGGTGTGACTGTACTTGTAGAGCCAGACAGTATGAGTTAGGCAGAATGTATGGTGCATATACAATATACACACAAACATACACAAACTCACAAATACAGTACAGCTCTAATTTTATTATATGTCATAAACTGTTTACTTCCTATTTGAGTACTCTCCCTTTCTAATAACTTGAAGATATTAGCTTTTCAGGACTGAAAATTTGTAATTTAGTATGCAAAGACAATAGTAATGGCACCTGGTAACTCTTAACATGCTCATTTAGCATATGGTAAGGAAAATATATTAAATAATATCTGTATAATGGAAGTGTCTTTAAACTTTTACAGGGCTGCCACATATCTTCTCCAAGAACTAAGGATTCAAAGACCAAAAGATCCAAGCCTTTTCCACCTCAACCTTAAACAATGAGGAGATTGTACATGATACTTTTATGACTTCAAGGTGGGTAAGCTTTCAGATACTAACTCTCAGAAGAATATGCATCCAGTGTGAAGGCATATCTAACTCTTTTATTTATTTCACAGTGTCCTTCAACACTATACCATTGTTGTTGAAGCCAGAAAAATAACTAATGCGGAAGAATTCTGGGTTATAGAAAGGTCGATAGTTGTTTAACTGCAGGAAACTTTACTTCAATACCCCTCAGAGAACAGCATTTGGTAATTGTGTACTACACCTCACATTTAGACCTGGTCACAAGTTGAGTTTATTCACCATACCTGAGATTATAAATTTGTACAGTGGATATTAACCTTCCAAACAAAAATTGAGATTGACTACCCAGAGTCAAAAATCAGGATCCAATGTTGGAAAGACAGATGACTTAACTAGAACATCTGCTCTTGAATAATTCAACCTTTCTCATCTGGTTTATGTTCTATTTATTGAAGTTGCATAAAAAGTCACTAAAAGATATGTGGTACCTAGGGTTGGGGAGGTACTGATGTAATCACTGAGAATTATTTGAGCAATCACTCAACCCAGCATGTGCTTTATTGTACCGTAACAGCATGTAAAGCATCAAAGCCCCAAATCTACAAATTAACCTGCAGTGTATATATATCCTCAGAGCCCTGTTCAGGTCATAAATGAATCAGAATCAAAAACAAGTTTCAGCCTTAGTCAGCCTGTGGATTCAAGGGTCCCGGGTTGGATTCCAGTCAAGGGCACATGCCTGGGTTGCAGGCTTGATCCCCAGTAAGGGCATGCAGAAGGCAGCCAATCAATGATTCTCTCTCATCATTGATGTTTCTATCTCTCTCTTCCTTGCCCTTCCTCTCTGAAATAAATAAAAATATATATTAAAAAATGAAAGCAAGTTCCAAATATGGATCCTAATGTATTTATGTCACCCATTGTGCCTATAGTCTTCAGTATTATCTAACAAAAGTAGCCATTATTACTGATTTTCCTGCTATTTTCTAATCATTAGAGTAGTACAAAGGGACAGAGGTGAGGTTCCCATGGGAACCATATGCTAATATTTCTTGCCTTTCATAAAGTAAAACACTATCAGAGTTACATCATCAGCACTTAGCTATTCATCCAAACAAATGTAGGTGGATACCAACATGACGTGAAAATGACAAGACTGACCCACCAGCAATTCAGCATGAACTCTGTTCTTTTTCTGAGTTGCAGACAGAGGATAAATTGATTAATCTTTACTCTTTCACTACTCTACTATCGCTTTTATAAGGAGGAAAGCCCGGTTAAGGGCAGAAACTGGCTAAGTCCTCCAAACATTTTATTGGCTAAATCTTATCTTGACAAAACACAAAATAAAACTTTCAAACTAGGTAATTCTCTACTTATACCCTAGCACGAAAAAAAGACAAATATCAATCCAAATTAAATTAGGTAGGAAACTCTAAAGTTTAAGGACTGTTGGTTAAAGCAAACAAACAAAACCCCCCACCAAACAGAAATTGCTTTATGAAGCAATAATATGAGAAAGATTTTGAAAACTTGCACAGTTTATGCTACTCCAAATGTCTAGGCTTTTATTTCTGCCACAGATCTTCTGCTTTACCGAGCAAACTAACTGATGGCTTCAGCTGCTGCCCCTCTGGATCCATCACCATGTTTACATGGAGCCTCACTCCTCCCAATGACAGCATGGCAGATGTACAAATAGCGAACCATTACTGAGAGATGCAGGACTCCTTCATCTGATAACTCTAGTTCAAGAATTCCCTATATGTCTGGGGAAAACTTTTCAACTGTGTTTTAGTCTTTCTATCTTGTCTTCTTTATTTTCCTTCCTATTTCACAGGTGTGTGATCGACATCAAGTTCTAAGGCTCTCTCAGTCTTAGTTAGCTCCTTTCCTCTGACCCTTCAAAGGTATTTCCCCCCAATAAGCATGCTACACATCTAATTCCATCTTGGTGTCTTCCCAAATGATGCCAGGAGAGGTCCCATAAAATAGGCAGTAATATGAGGTTTGGAGACTGGTTCACTCACCACCTAGTGGGGAAACATGCTATCTTGAGTTTTATGTGGGGTACAAATAGTTCTTGGCACAAAGTGCCAGCACAATTGATAAATTTTAACCTGGGAAAATGTTCCAGTAGAGGGGAATGCTTTTTTAGGAGCAATCATTTGGGCGTTTTAAAGATCTGAGAAGAATCTATACTAATAAAAGGGTAATATGCTAATCAGGACAGACATCTTCTGGACAAACTTCTGGACGTCCTTCCAGACAAAGCCCCAGTGGCTGCGAGGGCCAAGGCTCAGGCCAGCAGTGGCAGCAGCAGCGGGGTAATAGGGTAGACACCTTCCCCTGATTCACCAGGTCGTTTCCCACAGAGGGAGGCCAAACTGAGGCTTAGGCCAGGGGCCCAGGCAGAAGCAGTTAGGGGCAATCAGGCAGGCAGAGGGGTTAGGGGCAATCAGGCAGGCAGATAGGCGAGCGGTTAGGAGCCAGTGGTCCTGGATCAGGCCTACACCAGAAGTTAGATATCCCCCCAGGGGTCCCAGATGGGAGAGGGTGCAGGCCGGGCTGAGGGACCTCCCCCCCCCATGCATGAATTTCGTGCACTGGGCCTCTAATATATCTGTAAGATCAATGGAGTAGAACGGTCATTTTTAAGTTGTATGGATGACCTGAAGAGGGTTAATGAGAAACTGAGGGCTGTTAACAAATAGTAAAAGGCTAAAGGTTAAAACCATATAACCTTGTTGGTAGATTTATACAGGTATTTATCTCCTACAGTGGAAGAGCAAACACTGCTGAGGAGCAGATACCTACTCTTACAGTCAGAGTCACAGTGCTTCAGAGACATTTAAAGGCTCAGACAAGGTGGGTCTATTATGCTTAGTTATGGCCCTGAGTGGGAAAACCTGGGACCTTAAAATGCAGGGGAATATCTGGATGGATTCCTCTGAGCATGTTTACTCTATAGAAACCCAAATCCTCAGAACTTGCAGAAATGCCCCACCCTTTCATATAAGAGCAGGCACTTCTGCTGTGCTGGAAAATGTTGTAGAGGCCTCTCTGGCAAGATTACAGCATTTATCCTCCCACCATCAAATCCCTTAAGAGCTGTTCCCATCTCCTCTCCTATCTATAAGGTATTTAACTAGGGATAAATCCCAGGATAACCTGTCTGGGAGCATGCCGACTCTGATAAGGGGGAAAACATTATACCCTGAAGGAGCTGAATAAAAATATCAGCAAGCTCCTACCAGCAAGAGTCTGGCAAGTACTCCTTGTATTGGACTTTGAAGGTACTCAGTTAAGGCTACCAAAATATAATACTGGATAAGGAAGAATTTATTAACTTAGTGGCACTTTATGGGGACATGGGATTTAATACTATTGCAAGGACTCCAGAAAATGGGGCAAACTCACTGTTAGTGTGGTTTTTAGAAGCCTGGAGAAAGCAATGGTCTATACTGAATGAAGTAGAAAGGCCTGAGGTGCCCTAGCATACAACAGAGGGAGGGATACATAGTCTCAGAGAGGTGGGAATGCTGGATTGACTGTATTATGAGAGGCCAGAAGACCCAACCAAGGAAAGTGTTTCACAGGAGGGCCCATAGGACACATCATTAATCAAGGAATGCACTTGTGAAAGGGGCACCAGCATCACTAAGAATTTCAGTGTTGGCTGTGCTCTTCAGACCAATACTGATAATAGGAAAAGCATTTACAGAGCCAGAGTAATTAATATCCTTGGAGATAATAGAATCCTGAAGTAACAGAGGACAAGAGACAAGGCTTAACTGCCAGAAGCCAGGAGAACTACAATTACAATAACAACTGTTATGACCAACAGTTCCTTTCATGTCTGATTTCCAAACCTACTTTCATCCTGGTCCCCTTCATCAGAATACATCCATGTTGATCAATACACCACATAAAATGTGATACCTAGTAAAGAGCACTACCCTAAAAATATGAGGACCAACTGTAGAGTGGGGCCATGAATTTCTTTAAAATGGACACTATATGTCTATCAACATGGGCTAAGTTTTTATTCACTTTGTTCAGCAGCTTCTAAAAATTAGTTTTTCTTTAATTTCCAATGGCATGATTTTGATTTAAAAAAAAACAAGCAGGAAAAAAGGAGCAATAACTTAACTCCAAATAGCATACAGATTTTGCACTAGTCCCCTAAATGTCATTCCCCTTGTGTTCCCTAATCCCACCCTCTACCCTAGACCCTGCTGTTTCCCTAAGGTTGAGATTTGTAATTTAGTCTTTTGTTACAGAAACTCCAACAGGCTGACCTTGATTCATATGCAAATTATGTTCCAAGGTTAGAGCTCTATAAGCAGGATGGTTACAAAAGCCTCTCTGGAATAAGATTTTTAGGCATGTTTAATTTAAAACACTAAATATTTCATCTATAAAATGTGAATGGAAGAGCTCATATCTGAGTTTTAGCTTCTTTCTTTTTCCCTGATATTTAAAAATTGTGACTTTTAAGACCGCCAAGATGCTGGTAGAGGACATGACATGGGAAACAACTGCAGTGTTAATCCCTCCCAAGGGACAGAAGACTGGTAAGGAAATGCTTATTCCAAAGATGCAATAAGGGTTTAATCTCCAAAATTTATAGGGAACTCATACAACTTAACAAAAGGAAGATAAACAACCCAATCAAAAAATGGGCAAAGGACCTAAATAGACATTTTCGAAAGAGGGCATACAGAAGGCCAGAAGACATATGAAAACATGCTCAAAATCACTAATTATCCAAGAGATGCAAATAAAAAGGACAATGAGGTACCATCTCACACCTGTCAGAGTGAGTCTCATCAACAAATCAACAAACAACAAGTGCTGTGGAGGATGCAGAGAAAAAGAAACCCTCTTGCACTGCTGGTGGGAATGCAGACTGGTGCAGCCACTGTGGAAGACATTATGGCATTTCCTCAAAAAATTAAAAATGGAACTCCCATTTGACCCAGTGATTCCACTTCTAGGAATATATCCCAAGAAAACAGAAACACCGATCAGAAATGATATAAGCACCCTTGTGTTCATAGCAGCACAATTTACAATAGCTAAGATTTGAAAACAGCCTAAATGCCCATCAGTAGATGAGTGGATTAGAAAACTGGGATACATCTACACAATGGAATACTATGCTGCTATAAAAAAAAAAAGGAATTCTTATCATTTGCAGCAGCATGGATGGAACTGGAGAGCATTATGCTAAGTAAAATAAGCCAGTCAGAGAAAGATAAATATCACATGATCTCATTCATCTATACAATATAATGAACACCATAAACTGAAGAACAGAAATAGATACAGAGACAAAGAAGCATTGAACAGACTGTCAAAATACAGTGAGAAGGGAGGGGAGGGTTGGGGAGGGGAGGCCAGGAGGAGGTCAATGGGGGAAAAAAGGAGACATATGTACTAATATTTGTAATACTTTAAACAATAAAAAAACAAGGGGGGATAAAGAACAATAATAAACATAGGAAAATAAAATAGATGTATCCTTTCTGTGTAAAAAAAACAAACACAAAAACAAACAAACAAAAAAAACAAAGATGACAGTAGGAAGAGCTCTACTGTCCATGCCTCTGCCCCACAGCCTGGACAAAAAGAAACACTGAGTATATTAAAGTTTTTTTGTAAAATTCAGCTTGACCAATATTAACTGACTGTGTACTATGGGCTAAGCACTGCTCTTGGTTCTAGTAATATAATGGGAAATAAAGCAGTTAATAAGACATGTACTAGCCCTTAGAGGTCTCTTACATGATCAATACTCATATTTTGATTTTTTCTTTGAAAATAAGTCTCTCTCTTTCACACACACACGTTTGTTTTGTTTTTCTCAACAGTCATAACCTCACTCAAAGCCCTACCGAAAATGCTTTATCACCTTAGTAGAAACAGGAAGTCCCATTTGTGTGTGATCCCAAAATACTCCAGCCCCAAGAGCACCTTAACACACTAGTGTGAACAATCAACCACATTTGTGCACTAATAATAACCTTTTAAGGGTGACAGTTTTAGGGCTGATAGGTAGGGTACCATGATGGATTATTAGACACTGCTAGCCATCACTACTGCTTGCAGCATTTTAGTGGATTGGCAGGGGCTTGTCTTGGCTTTCATTTTTCTTTATTTTTTTTCTTTCTGTGCCACAGCCTTACAACTGAACAAACAAAACGCTTCAAGGGTTTGAAATTAATAATGAGTAAAAAACATGACTAAGTTGATGTGCTCAACCTATAATCACACAGTCCTATAAAACTAATTTGTTTTGTGCAACACTGTTTCTAGAATTTTTAACTCTGTTTATCACAGGACAGTCAAGTTTATGGTAGCCAGTTGTTTACTGGTGACAGTAAATTTTAACCAGACAACTGAACTCCTCACAGTGTTTCTAGAGACTAATGCTTTTCAAAGTATTTAAAGTTGGTCTCTGGATAACTGTGCCTCAATGCTTTTTTTGTTGGTGGGCCTAGGAGATGGGTGTCTGTCTTACTAAGGAGCCATAGCTCTCTTTCCATGATATGCACCCTGATGCAGGTTTTTAAAAAATATATATTTTTATTGATTTCAGAGAGAAAGGGAGAGGGATACAGAGATAGGAACATCAATAATGAGAATAATTGATTGGCTGCCCCTGCACAACACCTACTGGGGATCGAGCCCCCAACCCAGGCATGTGCCCTCGCCAGGATTCAAACCACCACGATCTCCTGGTTCATAGGTCGAAGCTCAACCATTGAGCCACGCCACCCGGGCCCTGATGCAGATTTTTATCAGTTCTACATGCTGAACACCTTAGCTCTTCCAATTTTCCAGGAAGAACAAATACCTGCTTTCATCTTTCATACGATAGAATTGATAGTAAATAAGTATTTTTTCAGAAGCCAGTTTGAAGGTATAATAATAAAAATAATTACCCATTATATGCCAGGCTAACTATTCTAAATCCTTTATATGGGCCTCCTCATATTAATCACCAACATAGTTCTATGACATAGGTTTAAAGAGATTATATTTCTTTTTTAAGATATTAGTTGCAAAGGGCTGTGAGGGTAATACAAAGAGTTTGGTATAAGGGTGCAAAATTTTCACTTTAAGAGAAATAATTTCTAAGGGTCTAATGTAAAACATGGTGACTACAGTTGATAACACTGTATTATATAATTGATATTCGCTGAGAGTAGAAAATAAATGTTTTCATCAAAAAGAGATAAATATGTGAGGAGCAGGGAAAAATATATTAGAGCTATAAATTGCAAAGGTGAGATTCAAGTCTATAGTCACTACCCACAACCCCTTTGTGGAAACTAGCCTATTTTGGGGAGTCCCACTGAAATATAGAAAATTATTAACCTAATAACAATTTTAATATCAACATTTGTTAAAGTGGGCTACTAATGATGCAAAGTTGAAATTATCAAGAATTGTGAACAACACAATGAAACACATTCAATGGTACCTGAGATAATTAAGATTTGAGAACTTTTCCAAGTTAATTAAAGAAGCCAAGAACAGCAGATGATTTTTTTCTTTGAATAAGGACTTATTTGGCCTGCTTATCTGAAGTTAGAACCAACTGTGCTGAATCCTTTAAATAGTCCCTGATAGTTCATCATGTTACGATAAGAACCTTGGCTTCATTTGCAGATAAGACATGCCTATCTTCAACTAAGCCAGTTTCTGAATATAGACAATACAAAGGTGTTAACATTTACCTACAGCCAGCTATGGAAAAATAATTATCTTGAATGAACCAAAGAATATTATGTTGAATATTGTGTATGAATAATTGTGGAACCTTATAACAAAATTTGCAGAAAAGAAAAATCCATAATTTTTGTTACCAATGTTACCTTTAGGGAGCTCATTAATACCATAAGACAGCAAGGTCATATATCAGCTCTGAGGACGTGTTGATTGTTAGGGAAATTGCCTTCTAAATGATATTTATTCACATAAAACCATCAACTTCATTTCAGACAATTATTATTCTCCAATACTTGACTGTGGCTCGAAGGAATATGGGTGATACAGTTTATAAGGAGTGGGAAGATGACTACATTGATAATTATGTTGAATTCAGCCCAAAGTCACTACATATATATATATCCAGGGTCCTCAAGACTGAAGGCTCCACCTAACACTGGAAGTCAGTGCTGGGTAGCCGTTGCAACCCAGAACTGACTGCAGCCGGTGCTGGTGCTGGGGGAGCAATCCAGCACTGACTGCTGAGGGTGCTGTGGATTAGGCCCAGAGAGAGGCCTTCAGAGAGAGAGGCAGGGTCTGATATGCAGCCTCAGTGGCAGCTGTTGATCAGCCTTTGCCTCTCTTTCTCTCCCGGCTTCACCAGCAGCCATGCCTCTGTTTCTCTCTGGGCCTCACAGGGCTGCTGATCAGCCCTGCCTCTTTGATCAGGCCAGAGATAGGAGCAGAGATGCTGACTGGCATAGAAATTGACCAATCAGAACCTAATCTGGGTGAACTACAAAGGCAGAACCTAAGGTGGGGGCTGAGGAGGGGTTTTAAGGGCAACAGCTGTTTGGTGTAAGGTGTAAGAAAGCGGTTCAATTTTTTAACGACCACTTTGGCAGTATAGTGCATATGGCTGGATATCAGTCCAGATATAGGGATTATGTGTTTTTGTCTGTCAAGAGCATCTCTTCCTGCTGAAAAAAGCTTCCCCCGCCCCCATTTAAGCAATCCTATCCTATATAATGTATCTATACTAATGAAAGGGTAATATGCTAATTAGACCGGGTGGACCAGCCATCTTATGGATGTCCGACTTCCTTCTGGACAAAGCCATGGTGGTGGGGGCTGAGGCAGAGGCAGTTAGGGGCAATCAGGCCGGCATGGGAGGGCAGTTGAGGGCAAGATCGGGTCGCCAGGGGGTTAGGGACTGTCAGGCTGGCAGGGGAGGGCAGTTGGGGGCGAGATCAGGTAAGCAGGCAGAGGCAGCTAGGGGTGATCAGGCAGGCAGGGAGAGAGGTTATGGGCTATCAGGCAGGCAGGCAGGCAAAGGCAGGTAGGGGCGATCAGGCAGGCAGGCAGGTGAGTGGTTAGAAGCCAGCAGTCCCAGATTGTGAGAGGGATGTCCGACTGCCAGCAGTTGAACATCCCCCAAGGGGTCCCCAATTGGAGAGGGTGCAGGCTGGGCTGAGGGAATCTCCTCCCACCCATGCATGAATTTCGTGCACCGGGCCACTAGTATAAAATAATAGAAAATATCTTATATGTCCTTTTAGAAGGAGCTTAATACCAGTCCCCATTTTTATAACTAGATTTCATGGGTAACAAAAGTATCTTGTTAAAGGAAAAAATTTTTTTGAAGGGAATGGGAAAAGGAATTGTTTTCAAAGTTCTAGCAGCTCTTACATACAGAAAACATATAACTCATGTGCCTCTCAAGGGGTTAGAGAGTACATTTAAATGTGAGTGATGAAAAGCAGGTAAATTGTTCAAGCAACCTCATTTGGAAAAAGAAATAATGAAAAATTTTTTTTTCAATATAGCAAGAGTAAAAGCATAACTAGTACTGAACTTCTCATCAAACATGAGTGGTTTGTCTTCAACCTGAATGACATAGACTTACTTATTTTAAAGTAAACAGAATTTTTAATAGTCTCAATGTTCTTGCACATTAAGTATTTAACTTTCTTAAAGGGAGAGGAGACAACAATTCACCATTTGTCTGTGTGCTCATTATTTATCTCCATACTTCTCATAGACAATAGAGAAGTAAAAAGATTTTCTTTCAAAGCAAAGAAAAACAAAACAAATCCTAATATAATCTAATATTTATTTATTTTTATTTATTTGTATTCTGTCAATTACAATTTACATTCAGTATTATTTTGCATTAGTTTCAGTTGTACAGCATAGTGGTGAGAAAATCATATACTTTACAAAGTGTTCTCCCTGCTATTTCCAGTACCCAACTGGCATCATATGTAGTTATTACAATATTATTTTTAAAAATTTATCTTTACTGTTGTTCCCTTTTTTCCTCATTGAACCCTTCTAGCCTGCACCCACCCCCCACTCCAGGCCCTCACCACCCTATTGCCTGTGTCTATGGGTTATGCATATATGCATATAAATTCTTTGGTTAATCTCTTCTCACCCACTCATCCCAAATATTTCCTATGATGTACTTTACATCCTCATGACTATTTTGTAACTACCAATCTGTACTTCTCAATGCCTTCAACTTTTTCACTTAGTTGCCAAACCTCCCCCCCATCTCACAAGCATCAGTATGTGAGCCTGTTTTTCTGTTTTGTTTGTTTGTTTATATTGTTCTTTCAATTCCACGTATAAGTGAAATCATATGATATTTTTCTTTCTCTGACTGACTTATTTCACTTAGCATAATAGCCTCTAGGTCAGCTGTGGGCAAACTACGGCCCGCGGGCCAGATCCGGCCTGTTTGAAATGAATGTTTGAAATGAATAAAACTAAAAAAAAAAAAGACCGTACCCTTTTATGTAATGATGTTTACTTTGAATTTATATTAGTTCACACAAACACTCCATCCATGCTTTTGTTCTGGCCCTCCGGTCCAGTTTAAGAACCCATTGTGGCCCTCGAGTCAAAAAGTTTGCCCATCCATCCATGCTCTAGGTCCATCCATGCTGTTGCAAATGGTAAGATTCCATTTTTTATGGCCGAGTAATATTCCATTACACACACACACACACACACACACACACACACACTCTAGTGGCCCAGTGCATGAAATTGATGCACATTAAAAGGGAATTAATTAGAGGAAATATTTTAATATTGCGATTTGCCCTTTATAATAGAAGTGTCAGAGATGAAAGAAAATTAATAAAATGTATATGAAAATCTTCTTCCTGTCAGAGTCTGGGGCGAGCCGTGGGACCCAGAGTCAAGTCCCCACCCACCAACACACACCTTGAAATCACATGAGACCCAGACCCAGCCGGCCCCACTCACATTGGGTGAGATCCAGACGTGGTCGGCCACACTCCCATCAAGCCCTGCTGGGCGGGGGGGCACAGCCTCAGGTCCCCTGTCAAGCCCTGCTGGGTGGGGATGGGGTGCAGCCTCAGGTCCTCCGGCCTGGCACCGGGGCAGGGGCCATGGCCTGAGGTTCCCCGTCAAGCCCTGCTGGTCAGGGGGCGCAGCCTGAGGTCCCCCAGCCTGGGCCAGGGTGGAGGGCATGCTTTGAGGTCCCCCGTTAAGCCTCCCCCGGTGGGGGGCGTGGCCTGAGGTCCCCCACCCCAGCCTGGCGCCACGCAGCCTCAGGTCCCTACTGATCACTCGTTATGGCTCATTACGGCAACCCCGCCTCCACTGTGGGTGCAGCCATCTTGTGTTATGGGAACCCTGCCTCTGCTGTAGGTGCAGCCATCTTGTGACAGTGTGAGGGTTAATTTGCATATTACCTCTTTATTATATAGGAGATATATATATATCTGGGTTGCTGCCCTAACTTGGCTATTGTAAATGACACTTCAATGAACATAGGGGTGCATATATTGCTTCAAATTACTGTTTTGTGGTTTTAATTTGCATTGCTCTGACAATTAGTGATGTTGGGCATCTATCCATATGTCTCTTGGACATCTGTATGTCCTATTTGGAGAAATGTCTATTCAGATCCTCTGTCCAATTTTTATATTAATTTATTTTGGTGTTGATAGTATGAGTTCTTTATAAATTTTGGATATTAACTCTTTATCAGATATATCATTAGCAAATACGTTCTTTCATTTTTTTTATGGTTTCCTTTGCATTGTAAAAAATATTTTAGTCTATGTAGCTCCATTTATTTATATTTTCTTTTCTTTCCCTTACCAAAGGAAATATATCAGAGAAAAATATTGCTATAAGAAATATCTGAGATTAACTGCCTATGTTTTCTTCTAGGATTTTTATGATTTTGAATCTTACATTTAAGTCTTCAATTCATTTTGAGCTTATTCTTGTATTAGGTTTAAAGAAGTGGTCTAGTTTCTCTCTTTTTTTGTATTTCTCTTTTGTGTTTTTAAATTTATCTTTATTGTTGAAAGTGTTACAGATGTTCCCCTTTTTTCCCCCATTGACCCACTCCTCCCCACTCCCACCCCTTCCCCAGGCCTTCACCACACTAATATCTATGTCTATGGATTATGCATATAAGTTCTCTGGTTAATATCTCTCCACACCTCTTCCCTCTGAGAATCATCAGTCTATTGCATGCTTCCATGTCTCTGGATCTATTTTGTTTGTCATTTTTGCATATATGTGTTCAATTTCCCCAGCAACATTTATTCAATAAACTGTCTTTACCCCATTGTATGTTCTTACCTCCTTTGTCAAATATGAATTGACCATATAGATGTGGCTTTACTTCTGGGGCTTTCTGTTCTGTTCCATTAATTAATATGCCTGTTTTTATGCCAGTACCATGCTGTTTTATTACTATGTTACCTGATTAAGTGATGTACCCAGAAGCACACTGCTAATAAATATCAGGACCAGAATTTGAATTCAGGTTGAAACATCTAAAATAAAGGAAAGAGAGGACTAAATACATATAGAATGAGGAGAGCATCTGAGTTTAACACTGTTAGGTCAATTTAAAATGGTAAAAAAAATTAATTGAGATAGATTTTTTCATGTAAGGTAAGTTGGCATACAAGGGTACTTATTAACCTAGGCTGTCAGTCCATTTGCATCTCTAGGGTCTATCCCACTGTCAGGAACATAGCAGGTGCTCAAAAATATTTTTGAAGGAATACCTCATTTTATGAATTAGTTAATAAAAACCATTGTGATTTTCAAAAACTGATACCTGGGCTGTTACAGGGACATGCTTCAAAGTGTTACTCACAGGTTTGTGCAAAATAATTGAAATAGAAACACTAATGAGGATTTAGAGGAATCTATAGGTAGACTGTACATGTTCGGAAGACCCTTAGTCAAGATGTCAAAGATAAATACTGAAACTCTACTACTTAACATTATTTGAGATGCAGACCTGGAGCTGGTACACAAGACTGTGGCCTTCTTTGCCAGATTTCATTTCTGTGGTGGACAGCCAGCTGATTTCAACTTTAGTTTAGAGATTAGCTGACCTTCCTAATTCTAACTATTGATTAATATATTAAGGACAAACCCTTATGCTCAGCTGAGGATAGCATCATTATATTATAAAGCTTCTTTTTTTTTCTTTTTGAGGTAAGAAAAAAAAAACAGGACAAACTGAACATTTACTGCAGGGGGATTTTCTCCTCATTATTCAAGGATAAAATGTGACTAGGATGATGGGGTAAGCTATTCTCTAGCAGCACAAAGTAATTCCTTAAGTAGGTAAACATTGGCAGAATGTATTTTGCAGCCTTTGCTGAAGGTAGATTGTTTGAGTATGTGTAGCAATGCCACAACCCCCACCCTCCCGCCATTTCCTTTTGATCAATAAATAGGGGACACAGATAATTCAGCAAGGTAAAATCAGTCTCTTTTCTCTCATATAATATGGGTCCCAAATTGACTGTCATGAATACAAATCTAGAGAAAGAAATATTTATTTTTAAACCAGCTGGCCCTGAATGCCTGCTTATTTTCTGGAGGTGTTAGGTGTCCACTCCTGGAAAAGAGCTTATTCCAATGTTGCCCCCAACCAGCTGAAATAAAAAGGAGATAAATTTACTTGGTCATAAATTGTTGAAAAATAATCATCTGAAAACCTCTGTGCAATTAACACAGTGCTACAGATTTGAAAGTCAAAGCAGAGCAAAGCCATTAAACATGCTGAAAGTGTGGGAGGCTTTCATTAAACATTGCCACACAAACATACAGGGCCATTCAAGTCTGACCTCCCTGAGCAAAATCACTTCATGTTCTGCCTGTTTTGTCCAATTTTGTGACTTTGTACAAAGTGGAAATCATTCAAACAGAGTTTGATTGGGGTATTTAGTTTATCGGTAAAACCCAAGACATCACACTTGACTAAGGCCATTGCTGTCTAAAGCAATTCACAGGGGTTGCGAACAGCACCCACCAGAGGAGCCACCACCAACTGAGGAGCAGCCAGTGACACAACTAAGAAGCAGCTGCCACCTGAGGAGCCACTGCCACCCAAGGAGCAGCCCCTACATGATTCAACACCTTCATTGAGAGCAAAAATGGGTAGACAAAGAAACCTCAAAAGGAAAGAAATGGAGAAACAGCAAGAAAAGCAGCAAAGTGAAACAGAGGCATGCAATATGTCAGAAAAAGAATTTAGAATAAGGGTCCTACAGTTCATAAACTGGATGGATGAAAAAAAAAAACCAACGTAAGTAAGAATCGAAATGAAGAGCGATATAGCTGCAATAAAAAACCCCATTGAAAGCATCAACAGTAGACTAGGAGAAGCGGAGTACCGAATTAGTGAATTAGAAGACAAGGAAGCAAAACACACCCAAACTGTACTGCAATTGGTGAAAAAAATTAAAAGACAGGAGGAGAGTCTAAGGGAGCTTTGGAACAACATAAAATGAAGAAACATACGAATAATAGGGGTGCCAGAACGACAGGAAGAGGAACAAGGGTTAGAAAACCTATTTGAAGAAATAATGTCAGAAAACTTCCCTGATGTGGGGAAGAAAGAACTCACACAAGCACAGAGAGTCCCAAACAAGGGACTCCATTCAAGGAATCCAAGAATATTCTATCCAGCAAGGCTATCATTCAAAATTGAAGGGGAAATAAGAACTTCACAGACCAAAAAAAGGCTAAGGCAGTTTATCACTACCAAGCCAGCAATGCAAGAAATGCTAAAGGGACTGGTGTAAAAAGAAGAAATAAAAAGCCCAGAAAGAAAACAGCCACACAAAAAAAGAAATGGCTACAAACAAGTACCTTTCAATAATAACTTTAAACGTAAATGGACTAAATGGTCCAATCAAAAGACATCGAGTGGCTGAATGGATAAAAAAACATGACCCATACATTTGCTGTCTACAAGAGACCCACCTCATTAAAAGGGACTCACACAGACTGAAAGTGAAGGGATGGAAAAATATCTTTCAGGCAAATGGAAATGAAAAAAAAGCTGGGGTAGCAATACTTATATCCGACAAAATAGACCTCAAAGTGAAGGCCATAACAAGAGATAAGGAAGGCCACTTCATAATACTAAAGGGATCAATACAACAAGAGGATATAACCCTGATAAACATATATGCACCCAATGCAGGAGCACCCACATACATAAGAAAACTCCTGGAAGACATCAGGGGAGAGATCGACAACAATACAATCATAGTAGGGGACTTTAATACACCACTGACATCACTGGATAAATCTGCTAGACAAAAAATCAGCAAAGAAACAGCAATCCTAAATGACTCACTAGATCAGATGGACTTAATTGACATCTTCAGAACACTTCACCCCAAAGCAACAAAATATACGTTCTTCTCAAGTGCTCATGGGACATCTTCAAAAATAGACCACATATTGGGTCACAAACAAAGTCTCCCCAAATTCAAGAAGATTGAAATCATACCAAGCATCTTCTCAGACCACAAGGGCATAATATTAGAAATAAACTACAATAAAAACAACCCAAAATACTCAAACACTTGGAAGCTGAATAGCATGTTATTAAATATTGATTGGGTAGAAATATTTTAATATTGCTATTTGCCCTTTCTCTATAATAGAAGTGTGAGAGATGAAAGGAAATTAGTAAAATGTATATGAAAATAATATATAAATTTATTAATAAATAAACAGTAACAAAAGGATATAACAGCAACAGGGGCATGATATAAAAACGACAAAAACATGATATGAAAACAACAAAAACATGATATAAAAACAACAGTGATGCAAACAATGACTGATAAAGTGATTCATCTTATTCTAATATCTCCCTGTACACCACATTAAGAGTGAAAACACTTTCAGAGTGCTTGACTAATTTCCCTTGTGATGTAATATTTAGAACTTTAACTTTAATGTCACATGCTCTTCGAACTCGAGAGAAATCAACATATAACTGACAATGTGTGAAAATGGGTTCTGGTAGGAATATTCCTACTCTGTCTAGAGTTTGTCCTTGTGAATTATTAACAGTCATCACAAATTCTGACATCTCGGGAAACTGTCGTTGAATCAATTTAAATGGGAGGCCAGTGTCAGATGGGGACAAATCAATTCTTGGAATCAGAACAACCTCTCCCTCTGCAGATTTTGTTACTACTTCAGCTTCAATGATGTTAATTCGTAATCTTTTGATAATAAATCTGGTACCATTACAAAGACCCCCCATTTACAATTAAGATTTCTCAATAGCATGATGATTGCACCCACTTTCAATTTTAATTTATGACACGGCATTCCCGAAGGAGTAATACCATTAAGAAATTCGATGGGAAAATTTTCCTTTTCAGCATCATCTGTGGAATCATCACTCAAATATGTGTGAAAAATCTTCATTGATTATATCTAAACTTCTTCATTTAATTTTTGAATGTGCTCATTTTTTGGACAAAGAATTGCATGTTTAGATATACTTTTAATATTAACTATAGATATAGTATTTCCAAAGGTAGCTTCAATAATAGATCCATTACAAATCATTTCACAGGGGATTTCAATAATATCCATTCCTAAATGAAAACTGCTATCAAGTTTGCCATCTCCAAGTTTTACTAACCATTCACTATAAGCAGAATCCTCTGATCTCATATTTGTTGTAAGGAACAACTTTCTGAAACATCCCCAAACATTGCAGTACTTTAAACTCATTTGTACTATGGCCGATCGCATAGCATGTGCTACATTGTCGAAAATCCCCTCCAAGAAGGAGAACTTTCCAAGCAAATACAACATTCAAATTCATAATTTCTCTTAGTAATTTGTCTATGGCGTTTATAGCATGCCTGGATGCCATGGTGTATTCATCAATAATGAGAAGTTGGGCCTTTTTAATAGTTTTAGCAAGTTCACTGTTTATATCAAGTCTAGAAATTGAAGTTTCATTTAATGGAGTGGGTAATTTATATTGGGAATGAAAGGTGCTACCACCGAGAAGTAAATTTGCAGCAATTCCTGTAGACGCTGTGGGTAAAAGAGTACTACCACAACCTCTAATATAATGTATTAAAACTTTATAAAGATATGCCTCCATGCTCCGAGGGCCAGTTCCTGCCTCAAATGTCACCCTCACGGGAAACAGCTCGGGGAGGGTGGAGCCCTTGGCAAGGTGAACCAGGACTCAGTGTGTCCATGCTCCGAAAGCCGGTTCCTGCCTCAAACCTCACCCTTACCGGAAACAGCTTGGGGAGGGCGCACTGTTGCTAAGAGGACCCAGGACTCAGTGTGTTCCACACTCAGAGGGTGGGTTCCTGCCTGAAACCTCGCCCTCACAGGAAACAGCTCAGGGAGGGCAGAGCCATTTCCAAGATGACCCCTGCAGGACTGACTTCCTTCTGGTTGGTCGAGCTTTGGTTGTGATGTGTTACACCCAGGGTTTTTATATAAATAGCTACAACAATAAAAACAATAAAAGAATTCAAACTCTTGAAAGCTGAATAGCATGCTATTAAGCAATGATTGGGTTACCAAAGATCTCAAAGAAGAAATTAAATACATCCTGGAAACAAATGACAATAAAAACACAACAATCCAAAATCTATGGGATACAATGAAAGCAGTCCTGAGGGGGGAGTAAATAGCTCTAAAGGCTGACCTCAAAAAAAAAAAACACCAAGAAAAAATAATAGTAGATCATCTAACTCTACAACTTAAAGAACTAGAAAGAGAGCACCAAGAAAAGCCCAGAGTGAGCAGAAGGAAAGAGATAGTAAAGATCATAGCAGAAATAAGTGACATAGAGGCCAAAAAAACAATTCAAAGATCAACAAAACCATGAGCTGGTTCTTTAAAAGGATAAACAAGATTGATTAACCTCTAGCCAGGCTCACCAAGAAGCAAAGAGAGAGAATCCAAATAAACAAAATCAGAAATGAAACAGACAAATAGCAACAGACCCCACAGAAATACAAAGGAATGTTAAGAAATATTATGAACAACTCTATTCCAATAAACTAGAAAACCTGGAGGAAATGGACATATTCCTAGAAAAATACAACCTTCCAGAACTCAATCAAGAAGAATCTAAAAATCTCAATAGACAGGAAACTATGGAAGAAATTGAAACAGTCATCAAAAAGCTCCCAGCAAACAAAAGCCTGGGGCGAGACAACTTCACAGGGGAGTTTTGCCAAACATTCAAGGAAGAACTAAAACCTATCCTCCTCAGACTATTCCAGAAAATTCAAGAGGAGGGAGCACTTCCAAGCTCATTCTATGAAGCCAGCATCACCTTAACACCAAAACCAGGTAAAGACAACACAATGAAAGAGAATTACAGGCCAATATCCTCATGAACATAGATGCCAAAATCTTCAACAAACTTCTAGCAAATAGAATCCAGCATAACATCAGAAAGATCATACACCATGGTAAAGTAGGATTTATCCCGGGAATGCAAGGATGGCACAATATCCCCATATCAACAAACATGATACTCCACATAAACAAATTGAGAGATAAAGATCACATAGTCATAGCAATTGATGCAGAAAAAGCATTTGACAAAATCCAAAACCTTTTCTTGATAAAAACCCTCAGAAAAATGGAAATAGAGGGATCATACCTCAACACAATAAAAGCCTTATATGACAACGCTACAGCCAACATCATACTCAATGGGCAAAAACTAAAACCATTTCACCTAAGAACAGGAATGAGACAGGGATTCCCACTTTTACCACTCCTGTTCAACATAGTTCTGGAAGTGCTAGCCATAGCAATTAGACAAGAAAAGAAATAAAAGGTATCAAAATTGGAAAGAAGATGTAAAACTGTCATTATTTGCAGATGACATGATACTGTACATAGAAAACCCTAAAGACTCCATAAAAATTATTAGACTTAATAAATGAATTTGGTAATGTAGCAGGATACAAAATTAACACCCAGAAATCTATGGAATTTTATACACCAATAGTGAACTTACAGAAAGAAACTAAAAAAACAATCCCATTTGCCATCACATCAAAAAAAATTAAGCTTCCTAGGAATAAATGTAACTAAGGAGGTAAAAGTCCTGTACTCAGAAAACTAAAAGACACTGAAAAAAGAGATAGAGGAAGACATAAACAGATGGAAGAACATACCATGTTCACATGGATTGGTAGAAGCAACATCATTAAAATGTCCATACTACCCAAAGTAATCTATAGGTTCAATGCAATCCCCATTAAAATACCAATGGCATATTTCACAGACCTAGAACAAATTCTCCAAAAATTCTTCTGGAATAAAAAAGACCCCAAATAGCTGCAGCAATCCTGAGAAAGAAGAACAAAGTATGTGGGATCTCAATACCACATATCAAGCTATATGATAAAGCTACTGTTCTCAAAACTGCCTGGTACTGGCACAAAAACAAACATATAGATCAATGGAATAGAATAGAGAACCCAGAAATCGACTCAAACAACTATGCTCAATTAATATTTGACAAAAAAGGCAGAAACATACAATAGAGTCATGGCGGTCCCTTCAATAAATGGTGTTGGGAAAATTGGACAGATACATGCAAAAACATGAAACTATACCACCAACTTACACCATACACAAAAATAAACTCAAAATAGATAAAGATCTTAAACATAAGATGGGAAACCAGAAAAATCTTAGAGGAATCCACAGGCAGCAAAATCGCAGACATATGATGAATCAATATTTTCACCAAAACAGCCCCTAGGGCAATGGAAACTAAAGAGAAAATAAACAAATGTGACTACATCAAAATAAAAAGCTTTTGCCCAGCAAAAGAAACCATCAACAAGAAAGCCCACTGCATGGAACAGTGATGGCGAGCCCTTTGAGCTCGGCGTGTCAGCATTTTGAAAAACCCTAACTTAACTCTGGTGCCGTGTCACATATAGAAATTTTTTGATATTTGCAACCATAGTAAAACAAAGACTTATATTTTTGATATTTATTTTATATATTTAAATGCCATTTAACAAAGAAAAATCAACCAAAAAAAATGAGTTCGCGTGTCACCTCTGACAAGCGTGTCATAGGTTCGCCATCACTGCCTTAG
>NW_005361652.1:5078236-5084062 GCF_000412655.1 Myotis brandtii | reverse complement strand
CAATCAAAAAATGGGCAAAGGACCTAAATAGATACTTTTCGAAAGAGGACATAAGGAAGGCCAAGAGACATATGAAAACATGCTCAAAGTCACTAATCATCTGAGACATGTGAATCAAAACAACAACGCGGTACCATCTCACTCCTGTCAGACTATCATCAACAAATGAACAAACGACAAGTGCTGAAGAGGATGTGGAGAAAAAGGAACCCTTGTGCATTGCTGTTGGGAATGCAAACTGGTGCAGCCACTGTGGAGAACAGTATGGAATTTCCTCAATAAACCAAAAATGGAACTCCCATTTGACCCAGAAAACCCACTTCTAGGAATATATCCCAAGAAACCAGAAACACCAATCTGAAAGGATATATGCACCCCTATGTTCATAGTGGCACAATTTACCATAGCTAAGATGTGGAAATAGCCTAAGTGTCCATCATCAGATGAGTGGCTTAAAAGCCTGTGTTACATCTACACAATGGAATACTACACTGCTGTAAAAAAGAAGGAATTCTTACCATTTGCAACAGCATGGATGGAACTGGAGGGCATTATGCTAAGTGAAATAAGCCAGTCAGAGAAAGATAAATATCACACTATCTCATTCATTTATGGAATATAATGAACTACATAAACTGATGAACAAAAACAGATCTATAGAGAGAGAAACATCAATCAGACCATCAAACCTCAGAGGGAAGGTAGGGGAAGGTGGGGTAAGGGGGAGAGATCAACCAAAGGACTCGTGTGCATGCATATAAGCCTAACCAATGGACACAGACACCAGGGGGTGAGGGCATGAGTGGGGGATGGGGAGCAATGGGGAGATAAGGACACATATGTTATACCTTAACTGATATAGAAAAAAAATCAATAGACTCTAAACAAAAAAATGATAATTTTAATGAAACCAAGAGATATTTCTTTGAAAGGGTATATAAGATTGATAAACCTTTAACCAGACTCACAGAGAAAGAGAGAAAACCCAAATACATAAAATTTTAAAAAGTGAAAGAGAAGTAACAGCTGACACTACAGAAATACAAAGATTATTAGTAAATACTATGAAAATAATATGCCAATAAATTGGACAATATGGAAGAAATGAATAAATTCTTAGAAACATGCATGCTCCATGACTAAATCAACATGAAACAAAAAATCTGAACAGACTGATTACAATCAAAAGCCCTAGACCAGTGGTTCTCAACCTTCCTAATGCCGCCACCCTTTAATACAGTTCCTCATGTTGTGGTGACCCCCAACCATAAATTTATTTTTGTTGCTACTTCATAACTGTAATTTTGCTACTGTTATGAATCGTAATGTAAATATCTGATATGCAGGATGTATTTTCATTGTTACAAATTGAACATAATTAAACCATAGTGATTAATCACAAAAACAATATGTAATTATATATGTGTTTTCCAAAGGTCTTAGGCGACCCCTGTGAAAGGGTCGTTTGACCCCCAAAGGGGTTGCGACCCACAGGTTGAGAACCGCTGCCCTAGACCATATATGCATATATGCATAACCCATGGACACAGACAATAGGGTGTGAATGCCTGAGGTGGAATGCAGGGATCTATATATACAAAAGCCTAAGCAACCAAATGACCGAATGAGCAAATGAGCAAATGACTGGTCAAATGGTCACTATGACACACACTGACCATCAGGGGCAGATGCTCAATGCTTCCACAGCCAACATCCTGCGGCCCTTCTCCCTGGCCATCTCCCACGGCCCTGCCCCCCACCTGGCCAACCCCAATGGCCCTGATCGGAACCTCCCGTGGCCCCTTCCCCCGACAGGCCATCCTCCCACCATCCCAATTGGCCCCGATTACAGCCAGGCCAAGGGACCCCACCTGTGCACAAATTCATGCACCGGACCTCTAGTGGGATATAAGGGGTCAATGGGTGAAAAAGAAGGAACATATGTAATACTTTCAACAATACTTTTTTTTTAAGTGCTGAACTGGATGGTTTTACAGGTGAATTTTACCAATCATTCAAAGAAGAATTAACACTTATCTTTCACAAATTATTCTAAAATATTCAAGTGAAGGGAAGACACCCAAGCTCATTTTATAAGACCACCGTAATTTTAATTACAAAACCAAATAAGAAATAAAGAATATTATAGGCCAATATCCCTGAAATAAATATATGCATAAATTCTCCAGAAAATATGAACACACTGAATTCAGTAATACATTAAAAATATCTGCAACATGCCCTAACCGGTTTGGCTCAGTGGATAGAGCATCGGCCTGCAGACTGAAGGGTCCCAGGTTTGATTCCAGTCAAGGGCGTGTACCTTGGTTGCGGGCACATCCCCAGTGGGGGATGTGCAGGAGGCAGCTGATCAATGTTTCTAACTCCCTTCTATCCCTCTCCCTTCCTCTCTGTAAAAAATCAATAAAATATATTTAAAAAAAAATATCTGCAACATGATCAAGTGGGATTTTTTTCTGGGATGCAAGTTTGGTAAAATATTCACAAACCAATTAACATGATACACCACATAAACAAAATGAGGGATAAAAATTATCATAATTATATCAATACATGCAGAAAAAACACTTGATAAAATCCAGCACCCTTTTATGATAAAAAAAAAAATTCAAAAAAGTTGGAATAGAGAAAACATACCTCAACATAATAAAAGCCACATATGACAAATCCACAGCTAACATTTTACTCAATATGAATAAAGTAAAAGTGTTTCTCTTAATATCAGGAACAAGACAAGATACCCACTTTCACCACTCTTATTCAACATAGTACTGGAAGTCCTAGCCACAGCTATCAGACAAGAGGAAGAATTAAAAGGCATCCAAAGTTGAAAGGAAGAAGTGAAGCTCTCATTATTTGTAGATGACATGATACTGCATATAGAAAGCCCTAAGGACTACACCAAAAAAAAAAAAAAACTACTAGAAATGATAAATGAATTCAGTAAAGTAGTGAAATACAAAATTAAAATTTAGATATAAGTTGCATTTTTATATATCAACTAATGGCCTGGTGCTCTATGGGGTTCCCTCAGCCCAGCCTGCACCCTCTCCAATCTGGGAACCCTGTGGGATTGGGCCTAAACAGGCAGTCGGACATCCCTCTTGCAATCTGGGACTGCTGGTTTCTAACACTCACCTGCCTGCCTGGCTGATCGCCCCTAGCTGCCTCTGCCTGCCTGCCTAATTGCCCCTAACTGCCCTCCCCTGCCAGCCTGATCTCGCCCCCAACTGCTCTCCCCTGCTGGCCTAATTGCCCCTAACTGCCTCTGCCTCAGCCCCCACCACCATGGCTTTGTCTGGAAGGAAATCAGATGTCCATAAGATGGCTGGTCCACCCGGTCTAATTAGCATATTACCCTTTTAGTAGTATAGATAGATTATATCAGATAGGATTGCTTAAATGGGGGGGGGAGCCTTTTTCAGCAGGAGGAGATGCTCTTGGCAGACAAAAATACATAATCCCTATATCTGGACTGATAGCCAGCCGTATGCACTATATTACCAAACGGTCATTAAAAAACTGAACTGCTTTCTTATACCAAACATCTGTTGCCCTTAAAACCCCTCCTCAGCCCCCACCTTAGGTTCTGTCTTTGCAGTTCACCCAGATTAGGTTCTGATTGGTCGGTTTCTAAGCCAGTCAGATCAAAAGCTTCCGCCTCCTAGGCAGCCATTGGCTCCTCACACTTCACCCAGATTAGGTTCTGATTGGTCAGTTTCTATGCCAGTCAGTGTCAAAAGCTCCACCACCTACGCAGCCATTTGCAACTTGCACTTTACCCAGATTTGGTTCTGATTGGTTGGTTTCTATGCCAGTCAGTGTCTCTGGGCCTATCGCTGGGCCTGGTCCAAGAGGCTGGACTGATCAGCAGCCCCCAAGGAGGCCAGAGAGAAACAGAGGCATGGCTGCTGGCTAAGCTGGGAGAGAAAGAGAGAAGCAATGGCTGATCAACAGGTGCCATGGAGGCTGGGGATCAGACCCTGCATCTCTCTTTACAGGCCTCTCGTTGGGCCTGATCTGCAGCTCTCTCAGCAGTCAGTGCTGGGTCGCTGTGCTGGCACCAGCTGCAGTGAGTGCTGGGTCACCACGGCAACCCAGCACTGACTTCCTGTTCGGTTGAGCCTTGGTCATTATGGACCCTGGCTCTTTATATATAGATAATGAAATGTGAGAAAGGGAAACTTAGAAGAAATACCATTTACAATTGCACCCCCCAAAAATAAAAGAAAAATAAATAAATTTAATTAAGTATGTTAAAGAACTGTACTTGCAAAACTATAAGGCACTGAGAAAAAAAAATAGAAGATAAAAATAAATGGAAACATAGTCCATGTTTATAGATAGGAAGAATTAACATTATTAATATGTCCATATTACCTAAAAATTATATTTATTTAACACAATTTATATCAAACTACCAAAGGCATATTTTACAGAACTAGAGCAAATCATCCAAACATGTATATGGAACCACAAAAAAGCAAACAAACAGATAGTATTAGAAATATTGAGAAAGAAGACAAAAATTGGAGCTATCACACTACCCAATACCAAACTGTACTACAAGGCCATAGTAATCAAAACAGCATGATATTGGCATAAAAAAAGACATCTAAATGATGGAACAGAAGACAGACCCAGTAATAAGACCACATCTATATGTTTAATTAATATTTGACACAGGAGTCAAAAACATACAATGGGGTAAGGACAGTCTGTTCAATAAATGTTGCTGGGAAAATTGGACAGATATATGGAAAAATGAAACTTGATCACTGATTTTTATATTATACAAGAATAAACTAAAAATGGATAAAAGACGTAAAATGTAAGATTCAAAACCATAAAATTCCTGGAAGAAAACACAGGCAGTAAATCTCAGATATTTCTTGTAGCAATATTTTTTTCTGATATATCTCCTTGGGTAAGGGAAAGAAAAGAAAATATAAACAAATGGGGTTACATCAAATTAAAATACTTTTACAATGCAAAGGAAAGCATGAAAAAGTGAAGAGACAACCTGATAAATGGGATAATATATTACCAATGACACATATGATAAGGGGTTAATATCCAAAATTTATAAAGAACTCATACTATCAACACAAAAAAATAATCAATATGAAAAATGGACAGAGGATCTGAATAGACACTTTTATAAAGAGGACATACAGATATCCAATAGACATATGAATAGATGCTCAACATCACTAATCATCAGGGAAATGCAAATTAAAACCACAATGAGATATCACTTCACAAATGTCAGAATGGCTATCACCAATAAATCCACAAATTTCAAGTGTTGGTGAGGATGTGAAAAAAGGGAACCCTAGTTTATTGTTGATGGGAATGCAGATTGGTAGACCCACTATGAAAAACTGTATAAGGTTTCATAAAAAATTTAAAATGGACCTGACTTATGACCCAGTAATTTCACTTTTGGTGCTTTATCAAAAGAACCCCAAAATAGTAATTTGATGGAATATATGGACCCCTATATTTGTTGCAGCATTATTTATAATAGCCAATAGGTTGCCCTATTAAAGCAACCCAGGTGCCCAGAAGTAGACACATGGATAAAAAAAAAAGTGGTGGTACATATATACATGGATATTAGCCAAAAAAAATGAAATCTTATCATTTGTAAAAGTATGAATGGACTTAGAGGGTATTACGCTCAGTGAAATAAGTTGATCAGAAAAAGACAAAGACTATATGATTTCACTTATACCAGGTATGTGGAATGGAAAGAACAATATAAACAAACAAATAAAACAGAAACAGATTCATAGATACATA
>NW_005361652.1:5058296-5078188 GCF_000412655.1 Myotis brandtii | reverse complement strand
TGGGGGGGGGGGGGGGGGGGGGGGGGGGGGGGGGCGGGGTGGGAGACTGGGTGAAAGAAGTGAAGGGACAAGAAATACAAATTGATAGGTACAAACTAGTCACATGGAAGTAAGTAAAGCATAGGACATATATCAATAATATTATGATAACTATGTTAGGTTCAAAATAGGTTACTGGAAATATCAAGGGGAACACTATGTAAAGTATATGATTGTCTAACCACTAAGCTGCACACCCAAAAGCAATCTATACGGTATATATATAAAAGCCTAAGCAGCTGAACAAACGAATGACCGAACAACCGTTCGACTATTCGACTGGTCGTTATGATGCACACTGACCACCAGGGGCAGATGCTCAATGCAAGAGCTTCCCCCTGGTGGTTGGTGCTTTTTCAGAGCCAACCTACAACAGCCCCTCCCCCCGGCCACCTCTTACGGCCCCTCCCCCCTGGCTGGTCAGCCCGATGGCCCCAATCGCAGCAGCCAACTTCCTGCAGCCCCTCCCCCTGGCCAGCCAACCTCCCACAGTCTCTACTTCCAGCTGGCCAGCCCAGATAACCTTGATTAGGGCCACCAGCCAACCTCCCTTGGCCCCACCTCCTGCTGGCCAGCTCAGATGGCCCTGATCAGAACCTCCCGTGGCCCCTCCCCACTGTCAGCCAACCTTTCGCTGCCCCAATCGCTCAATCGCTGGCCAGGCCAAGGTACTCCACCTGTGCATGAATTTGTGCACCAGGCCTCTAGTACATAATAAAAAAATAACTGGCTTTTAACTCATACACACATGGATTTGTATTCTAGCTCTTCTATTTCCTAGCTGTGTAATATTGTAAATTACTTAAAAGCTTCCAAACTTCAGTTTTTTGAGTCTGTAAAATGGAATTAATATCACCTAATTCTCATAATTTGTTTGCATATAATTCACATAGTATAACAATATGTATCATCCATAGTTTTTACTCTCATTCTGTATCTTTTTTCTCTATATCCTCCCATAATACTAGGGCATTCAATAAATGATACTTGCATATTAAAAATAATTTTACATGGGTAAATAAAAAATCTATCTATATATATATATAAAAGCCTAAGCAACCATCCAACCATCCAACCATTTGACAATTTGACCATTCACTATAACATGCACTGACCATCAGGGAGCAATGCTCAATGCACATGCATGGAAACATGGAACAGACTGATGAATCTCAGAGGGAAGGAGGGAGGGGGGAGAGTGGGAAGAGATTAACCTAAGATCATGTATGCATACTAGAGGCCCGATGCTCAGACTCGTGCAGCATCCGTGAGGTCCATTGGCCTGGCCTGTGGGGATTGGGTCAAAACTGTCTCTCTGCCATCCCCTGAGGGGTCCCAGATTGCCAGAGGGTGAAGGCACACTGAGGGACCCCACTGGTGCACGAATCCGTACACCAGGCCTCTAGTATAAAAATAATATCATATTTACTATGGAGGGAATGCCTACATCAGAAGTCACAAATTAAAGCATTTAGGTAGCAAAAATCCCACAGACACTGCCCGCCCCCCCGCCACACACATTAGATTTGATATTTGTTTGCCAACTTTCACAACTTAAAAGAGTTCATATAAGAATCTGCATTTCTAGCTTCTTGAATATCAGTGGAAATTTAGGCTTAGGATTATTCATTCATATCCTTGTTATATTATATTCCTTACTAATCAAATAGAAATATAATATATTAAAATGTTTAACTAAAAATTATTTACAAGTTAATACAAACACCAGAATGTTGACTGAATTATCTTCCCTATCTGGAAGCTGTAATGTCCTTTCATTAGCTAAAAATAGTCTCTAATGTTAGTTAAAATAAAGCTCTTTTTTACTGACAAAGAAGTTGAATTTTCCCCACTTCCATAGGGTCTCTGCATTATTTCATATCAGAATTCAATATTTTTCAGTATCCCTCATTTGGAATAAGTAATGAATTAAATCAATGTTGACCATGGTAAGAGTGGCGAAGGAAGGAAGGAAGGAAGTGAGGAAGGAAGGGAAAGAGACAGGGTGGGAGTGAGGAAGGAAGAAAGAAGTAAGTCAGGGAGTTAAGGAGAGAAAGAGAGAAAAAGGACAATTCTTGTGAATAGGAGGAGGACAAGAGAGGATGAGGAACAGAAGATGATGGGAGTCAATGGCTAACAGATATGGCTTATCCAACACTATTTAGCAATTAAAGTAATTTTATTTATTATACATATACACCATAATGTATATAATATCATTTGAATAAAATTTTCTATTAACATCTATGTATATATTTGCATAGAAGATTTCTAGAAATGTGTTCACTAAATGCTAGAGGTTATATCGAGTTAAGATTTGGGGTTGTTGCCCAGGTAGCATGGCTCAGTGGTTGAGCATCAACCTATGAACCAGGAGGTCACAGTTCGATTCCTGGTCAGGGCACATGCCCGGGTTGTAGGCTCAATCCCCAGTGTGGGGTGTGCAGGAGGCAGCCGATTGGTGATTCTCATCATTGATGTTTCTATCTCTCCTTCTCCCTTCCTCTCTGAAATCAATAAAAATATATTTTTAAAAAAGATTTGGGGTTGTTGGGGCTGTCTTATTTACACTACATTATTTGATTGTTATAGTAAACATTTATAAATTTTTAGAAATCAATTCATTTACTTTAAATTTTTATTTTTCATTTACAGTTTACATTTAATGTTATATTGTATTAGTTTCAGGTGTACAGTGTAGTAGTGAGACAATCATACTTTACAAAGTAGTCTCCCCACCCCATTATTTCAAATACCCATCTGGCACCATACATAGTTATTACAATGTTATTGACTATACTTGTTGGGCTGTACTTTATATTCCCATAACTGAAGTCAGCAGGTCAACTGTCCAGTTGTCTGGTTGGTACGAACGCTCGATCACTGTATCAGACAATAAAAGTGGAGGAAAATATCTTCCTGCCTTCCTAAGACTTCCAAAGATTGCTGGTTCAGGAACTTTCAGATTGCAGCTTCATTGCCCTTAAGTTACTAGAATTTCATTTTACTAGAAGTTGCAGCAATTATTTTTCAGTCTTAGTTTTCCAAATTTTCTTGAACTCATTTTAGTTAGCTTTTCCAATTAACATTTTAGTAGGAATTAGGAGAGGCATATTAAGTTCTGCTTATCCAGATGTCCTTTTAAACTTTGTGACAATTATTTAAATTTTACTCTATAACCCAGAGGACGGAATAGTTGTGAACATATTGATAGAAAGATAGAAATATAATTACTGTTTAAAAAATAGGCCTATGGGGCAAGGATGTATCAGCTGCAATTATATTGTCTTTTAGCAAACCAGGAGGCTTTTCCCATTATTACCTGCTTGTTTCACTCAAATAGAAGTTCTGTGTCAAAGACTGTTAACCTGCTTTGGGAGAAAGGAAGGACAAACACAGTGCTCCTATCTCCAAAGCCTAGAAGGTTAGTGTTAGAACTTCTTTCAAAACTAAGGTTGATCTTTGTAAATCACTTAGCAAAATACCTAGGCATCATATTACCTGCCTCCAGAACATGGGGAAATAATCAGAAAAAATTCAGGTTATTATAACCTTAGCTTTGAATATTACAGCTAACTCCCTTCCAGCCCTCCAACCTGGCTTGTTACAGCAGACTCCGACATCTTGCACCTGAACATAATTAGACTACATGACAATAAAATTAACCAGAGCAAGAAAAAGCTATCAAAAATAGGAAAACAATCATTCTGAGGAGATAGTTACTTTCAAATCAATGAGGAGAACGAGAGAGAGAGAGAGAGAGAGAGAGAGAGAGAGAGAGAGAGAGAGAGAGAGAGAACGTAACAGTTCTTTGAATTGGCAAAAAGCGTTAGGTGAAAAGATTTTCTAAAATGATTTGTAGTATTGGTTCATTATTTACTTTTACTTTACTAATGAAACTTAAAGAAATCACCAGCTTTGTTTTTCACTTAGAACTTAGGCCATATCATTGTACTTTCAAAGATATATGACAGCATGAATTTATTACTGCAAAACAGTCACTCATCACAAATATTAAAGCATTCCATTTTTACCCTGTATTGGGTATCCTGTATCTCTCAAAAATGAAGTTATTTGGTTGCATGATATTTGAAGAAAGGAATAAACTATTTTGGCTTGACCAAATATTTAATAAGACTACTGTATTAAATATAAAAGTACTGCATAATAATGTTAAAGTATTTCACAAGACATGGTTAAACTTCATTGAAAAGAAGAATCAAAACCAAAATTCAGGAAAACAGCCAAGCCTTTGAAACACAATTACAGCTATCATGCTTATTTTAGAGCAGGATGCCCTTCAGGACTGTAACCAAATTCTGAGACCCAGTGATTTTTCCTGAAGGAATAGACTGCTACAGAGAGCAATAATAGTGCCCTGGGATTTAACAGAGGGAAAACGCAAATAGGCCTGGATCCAAGACTAACCAGATAAAGATTCTTATCTAGAGTTTTTGTCACAGTAGAAGCCTTGTGAAACACTGTTTAGTTTTTGAAAATAACTTTTGTCTGTATGTTCTGAACAGTGTCTTGACACATTTCTTTTAAGTGAAAATTTTTTAAAAATATCACCCCAGTTTTACTTTAATGAAATAATTGGCAAAACCCTGGAGCCCCCAACCCATTGTGAATTATAAAAAAAATATATTAGTCAACATTCTCTCATTCGTGGTAACAGAAGACAGGAAAAATTAATTCTAAATGCTTTTCCTACTTATCTAGTAAGGAGCCAGTGAATTATCTGAGTTGACTTAGCCCTTCTGAGATAGATATTAATGGTAATGAAAATTTTAAAAATGAATAATGAACTCTGATCACATAAACCACACTTTAATGCACTAGAGGGAAAGTGTGTGTATACATATGTATAAAGCACTGATATTAAAATTAGAACATATTGTACATAATCTCAAATAGTGATTTCTCAGCAAGTCAATGTGAGAAGCAGTGGGCCATATCCATTCAGGTGTAACGTCAAAAGCCTCCATAATACCAGAACTGTACGCTACACACCAAACCCCTTTGATTTAGGCTTGTAAACTGAAAGTGTACATTGTGGGATGCAAGAATTTGAAGTATAACAAGTAAAGGCACTATTGTCATTATTTCTTACAACTTTATGCCCAGTAATATTTGTAATTCACTATACCTTATGTCAGTGTAATGCAGTTAGTGACTTATAGCCTATGAAGTACCCGTTTTCTTTTACACTGTCTGCCATCATTAAACATGGAATATAATCCTGTCCATGCCAGTCACAGTGTTTCTACCAACAGTTCATACTTCATTGCCTTATACCCATGTCAAGAAAGAAATTATTCTGATTCTAATGTTATTTAGCATTTAAATCTATGACTTGGGCAATAGAAGAGAAAACAGACTGTGTTGTACTTTCTGTTTACCCAAACCTGTGCCGGTCAAACAAACCTATCCATTTTAAACTATAAATGACCTCAGGAATCTTGAGACTGAATTAGAGACCTGAAACTAAAAAACAAACAAACAAACACACAGAGAGAGAGAGAGCGAGAGAGACACCAAACACACCAGGGAAAAGTTAATAGAGTGACATACCAAAAAAAGAAAAATGAACTGCACAGTATATCCTTCTTCTCTTTCTCCTGATCACCCAGCATCCCTCAGATTTTCCATTCCTATTAGCTTACCTACTTTCCCCATTTTCAAATTTATTTTAGATGTGTAATGTTCGATGAGCCATGTTTTAAGTTCTCTGCACGGTGCCTTAAGCTTTTAGGGATGAAAACAATATATAAATCTAACAATAAATAAATAATAAATAAGAGAAATAACTGGCTATATGTGAGTGGGTCTAAAAAAAGATCTATGGAGCCTGGTGATAAATAGAGGCTGAAAATAAGTCAACCATGTAGTGTTACTGTTAGTAAAGCCTACCAAGTGCTGGGAGGCAGAAATGAAAATGGAGTTGTAATGCAACAACCAAGTCCTAAAGGCACCTTGCAAATGAGTCTGTAGCTAAAAGGTGACAGCTAATGGGGTATTATCCACTGGCTGAGCATCCTAACACCAGTATTACATATTTTTCATAACAAATGAATTGGGCAACTCCAACATAGAAACTTACTAAAATTGAAATCACTAAGTTTGTAATTAAGCAGATAGGCAAATGACAAAAAGAATATGCAATGAATACCTTTTATGTAGCAGAAACTTTACAGGGTGTGGTAAAAGAAAGGTTATAGTTGTTCATGTGAAAAATAATAAAATAAATAATAATGCAAGATTAAACTCTGTTTTGTGTACTCAAAACTGTAAACCTACTTTTGCCTGACACTGTATATCAGAACTCCTGCATGGATGAGTTTAGAGAGAACTGCCCCACTCCTGTTTTATTCATCAAATATAATTTTACAACAGAAACAGGAAGAATAAATCTCTTTAAGAGAAAATTGAACTCGATAATAAGTGAAAAAACAAACAAACAAAAAACACCTATCTGTTCTAAAAGAATTCAAATTACCTGGCCCAGAAAAGTTATCTCTGAGTTTCCTGAGTGAACGTCCATCCTATCTAATAAAGATGGATTATGCTAATTGACCCTCACACTGTCGCAAAGATGGCAGGGTCCACAGCCACAAGATGGCTGGCAGGGGAGGCAGTTGTGGGCAATCAGGCCAGCAGGGGAGGGCAGTTGGGGCAACCAGGCCTGCATGGGAGGGCAGTTAGGGGTGACTGGGCCAGCAGGGGAGGCCAGTTGGGGGCGACCAGGCTGGCAGGGGAGGGCAGTTGGGGGCAATTGGGCCAGCAGGGGAGCAGTTAGGCATCGATCAGGCTGGCATGGGAGTGGTTAGGGGGTGATCAGGCTGACAGGCAGAAGCAATTAGGGGCAATCAGGCAGACAGGCAGGTGAGCAGTTGGGAGCCAGCAGTCCTGGATTGTGAGAGGGATGTCCGACTGCCAGTTTAGGCCTGATCCTTGGGACATCCCCTGAGGGGTCCCAGATTGTAGAGGGTGCAGACTAGGCTGAAGGACACCCCCCCCCCCAGGGAATGCATAGGCCCGATCCCTGGGATATCCCCCGAGGGGTCCCAGATTGTAGAGGGTGCAGACTGGGCTGAAGGAAAACCCCCCTCCCCCCAGTGCATGCATTTCTTGCACTGTGCCTCTAGTATAATAATAAAAAATAATTAGATTCTGAAAAATAAAAAAATATGGTGGCCGAATAGGCAGACTTGTCCTGCACCTTTTCCAGATCAGATAGAAGAGCAACTAAATCAAATAACATCCACCTGGAATTGGCAAATTAGACTCAGCTGGTGAGACAATTCACAGCCAGAAAGGGCAGAAGATGCCTGGAGAAAGGTAGGATCGGTGTTCTGGTATAGAGAGAGATGCACAAACACCAGGCCAAGAGGGTCAGAAGGAAGCTTCCCCGTACCAATGCCACATCATTTGGGGACAGGCAAAACATCTGACTGGAAAGGAAGTCTACGGGGCTGCTGGGTCCCACAAAACATCTACTATATAAGAAAAACCAAAAAAATCTGAGTGGCATACCAGTTTTATCTAATACATAGAAACAATCAAAAAAAGGAATAGCAAAAATGAGGAGACAAAGAGACAAAACTTTATATGACAGAAAGGGAGGAATCATAAGAAAAGGAAATAAACAAAATGAAGGCAAGCAATTTGTCAAAGAAAAAACTCAGAGCAATAGTTATAAGGATCCTGAAAAGAATGGAAGACAAATTCAACATGTGTAAGAATCAAGAGGAAATGAACAAGATTCAGGAGAATATGAAGAATAACATCGCTACAAGAAAGAACACAATGGACAAAAGAAGCTGAGGACTTAATCAACAAGTTAGAAGATAAGGTAGAAAAAAAACAACGAAGCAGAGCAGAAACTGCAAAAAAAAATTAAAAAGCAGGACGAGAGACTAAAGGAACTTTGGAACAAATATGAAACAAAACATAGGGGTGCCAGAAGGAGAGGAAGCTGAGCAAAGAATAGAAAACCTGCTTAAAAAATAATGACAGAAAACTTCCCTGATTTGGGGAAGAAAAGAGACATACAAGTCCAAGAAGCACACAGATCTCCAAACAAGATGAACCCCAAAAGACCAACACCAAGACATGTCATAATTAACCTAGTAAACATCAACAATAAAGTAAGAATCTTAAAGGCTGCCAGAGAGAGACAGAAAGTTACCTACAAAGGATCTCCCATTAGACCAGCGGTTCTCAACCTGTGGGTCGTGACCCCTTTGGTGGTCGAATGACCCTTTCACAGGGGTCGCCTAAGACCATCCTGCATATCAGATATTTACTTTACAATTCATAACAGTAGCAACATTACAGTTATGAAGTAGCAACGAAAATAATTTTATGGTTGTGTCACAACATGAGGAACTGTATTTAAAGGGCCAGAAGGTTGAGAACCACTGCATTAGACTATCAAATAATTCCTCAAGAGAAAAACATCAGGCTAGAAGGGAATGGAATGAAGTATACAAAGTGATGCAAAGCAAGGGACTGAAACCAATAATACTTTATCCAGCAAAGCTATCTTCAAAATTGAAGGTAAAATCAGGAGCTTCACAGACAAAAAAAAAAAAGGCTTAGGGAGTTTATTACCAACAAGTCAGCAATGCAATAAATGCTAAAGGGACTGTTATAAAAAGAAGAAATAGAAAGGGAAGAAGGAACACAGGCATAAAGAAAAGAAATGGCTACAAACAAGTACCTATCAATAACATCCTTAAATGCAAATGGATTAAATGCTCCCATCAAAAGACATAGGGTAGCTGAATGAATAAAAAAAACATGACCCATATATTGGCTGTCTATAAGAGACCCACCTCAGAACAAAGGAATCACATAGACTGATAGTGAAGGGATGGAAAATTTTATTTCAGGCAAATAGAAATGAAAAAAACCTGGGGTAGCAATACTTATATCCGACAAAATAGACCTCACAGTAAAGGCCATAACAAGAGATAAGGAGCCACTTCATGATACTAAAGGGAGCAATTCAACAAGAGGATATAACTCTGGTAAATATATGTACTCATTACAGGAGCACCCAAATACATTAAAAACAAACAAACAAACAAAAAACCTTCTGGAAGATATCAAGGGAGAGATCGACAGCAATACAATTATAGTAGGGAAATTTAATACCCAAACGGCACCACTGGATAAATCCTCTAGACAAAAAAATCAGCATAGAAACAGCAATCCTAAATGACCCACTAGATCAGATGAAATTAACATCTTCAAAACATTTCACCCCAAATCTACAGAATATATATTCTTCTCGAGTGCACACAGGACATTTTCAAAGATAGACCACATATTGGGACACAGGCAAAGTCTCTTCAATTTCAAGAAGATAGGAATCATATCAAGCATCTGCTCAGATCACAATGGCATAAAATTATAAATCAACTACAATAAAAAACAATTAAAAATCAAATACTTGGAGGCTAAATAGCATGCTATTAAACAATGATTGGATTACCACCAAAGACATCAAAGAAGAAATAAAAAGCATCTTGGAAACAAATTACAATGGAAAGAAAACAATCCAAAATATATGGGACACAGTAAAAGCAGTCCTGAGAGGGAAGTTTATAGCACAACACGACTACCACAGAAAAACAAGAAAAAAAAATGGTATAAATGATCTAACCCTACAACTTAAAGAATTATAAAGAGAGCAACAAGAAAAGCACACAGTAAGCAGAGGAAGGACAAAATAAAGATCAGAGTGGAAATAAACAACATAGAGACAAAAAATATACAAAAGATCAATAAAACCAAGAATTTGTTCTTTTAAAGAATAAACAAGATTGATGAACCTCTAGCCAGGCTCACCAAGAAGCAAAGAAAGAGGACCCAATTAAACAAAATCAGAAATGAAAGAGGTGAAGTAACAACAGACCCCAAAGAAATACAAAAGATTGTAAAAAACTCTACTCCAACAAACAGAACAGCCTAGATTAAATGGATATATTCCTAGAAAAACACAATCTTACAAAACTCAATCAAAAAGAATAAAAAAACCTGAATAGGCAGATATCTACAGATGAAATTGAAGCAGTAATAAAAAAACAAAAACAAACAACAACAAAAACCTTCAGCCAACAAAAGCCCTGGTCTGGGCAGCTTCACAGGGGACCTTGACCAAACATTCAAATAACTAAAACCTATCCTCCTCAGATTATTGCAAAATATTCCAGAGGAAGGAACACTTTTAAGCTCTTGCTATGAAGCCAGCATTACCCTAATCCCCAAACCAGATAAAGTCACTACAAAGAAAGAGAATTACAGGCCAATATCCCTGATAAACATAGATATTAAAATCCTCAACAAAATTTTAGCAAATTGAATCCAGCATTACATTAGAAAGATCATACACCATGATCAAGTGGGACTTATTCCAGGAATTCAAAGCTGGTACAATATCCGCAAATCAACAAATGTTATACATCACATAAACAAATTAAGACACAAAAATCACATAGTCATATCAATTGATGCAGAAAAGGCATTTGACAAAATCTAACACCCTTTCTTGATTAAAAACTCCCAGCAACATGGAAATAGAGGGATCATACCATCACAACAAAAAAAATAAAGATACCTAGAAATAAACTTAACTAAGGAAGTAAAGACCTATATTCAGAAAACTATAGGACACTGAAAAAAGAGATGGAGGAAGATATAAACAAATGGAAGAATATGCCGTGTTCATGGGTTGGTACAACCAACATCATTACAATAATAAACAAGCAATCCAATAAAAAAATGGGCAGAGGACCTGAATAGACACAACTCTTAAGAAGATATACAAACTGTCAACAGATATATGAAAAGATATTCAACTTCACTAGCTATTAGGAAAATACAAATCAAAGCTACAATAAGATACCACCTCACATCTGTTAGAATGGCTATTTATCAACAAGTAATAACAAGTGCTGCAGAGGTTGTGGAGAAAAAGGAACCCCCACTCACTGGTGGTGAGAATGTAAACTGGTACAGCCACTATGGAACACAGTATGGAGGTTCCTCAAAAAATTAAGAATAGAGTTACCATATGACTCAGCAACCTTTCTTCTGGGTATCTACCCCAGAAATTTGAAAACATTTATTCACAAAAATATATGTGCCTCTATGTTAATTGCAGCATTATTCACTGGGGCCAAGGCATGGAAACAACAAGAGAGTTATTCGATAGATGATTGGATAAAGAAGATATGGTACATATATACTGTGGAATACTACTCAACCATAAGAATAGATGAAATACTGCCATTTGCAACAACATGGTTGGGTCTTGAGAATATTATGCTAAATGAAATAAGTCAGACAGAAAAAGTCACAAACTATATTATTTCACTTGTATGTGGGATGTATAAATGAACACACAAGACAAACAAACAAACAAAAACTCATAAACACCAAACAAAAGTCTGGTGGTTATCAGAGGAAAGAAGAGTGATGAAGAGCAGTAATGGCTAAAGGGGGTCAAATATATAGTGAAAGGAAAATATTTGACTTTGGGTGGTAAACACACAATGCAATATTAAGGTGATGTGTCGTAGGATTGTACACTTGAAACCTATATAATTTTATTAACTAATGTTAACACAATAAGTTTAATTTGAAAATTGAAAAAGGACTAAATCAGCATTTCTCAAAAGAAGACATGCAGATGGCCAACAGGCATATGAAAATATGCTCAAAGTCATTATTATGAGGGAAATGCAAATAGAACCACAATGAGTTATCACCTCACACCTGTTAAATAGCTTTTAAAAAAGACGTGTTGATGAGTATATGGAGAAACTGCAACCATTATACACTGTTGGTGGGAATGTAAAATGGTGCATCAGCTATGGAAAACAGTATGGACCAGTGGTCGGCAAACTCATTAGTCAACAGAGCCAAATATCAAAGTACAATTGAAATTTCTTTTGAGAGCCAAATTTTTTAAATTTAAACTATATAGGTAGGTACATTGTTATTAACTTAATTAGGGTACTCCTAAGGCTTAGGAAGAGCCATACTCAAGGGGCCAAAGAGACACATGTGGCTTGCGAGCTGCAGTTTGCCAACCACTGGTATAGACGATCTCCCCAAAATTAAAAATAGAACTACCATATTATCTACGCCTGCATACATATACAAAAAAATAACAATCAGGATCTTGAAGAGATATCTACTTGCACTCTTATGTTCATTGCAACATTATTTACAATAGCCAAGATATGGAAATGACCCAAGTGTCCTTTTTTTAAAAATTCTTTATTAGTTAAGGTATTACAAATGTGTCCTCATCCCCTCCATTAAACCCCCATTCTCCCCCCACACTCATGCTCTCATCCCCCTGTTGTCCTGATCTCTTCCCCTTACCCCCACCCTCCCCTACTTTCCCTCTGGGGATTGATAGTCTGATCGCTGTTTCTCTGTCTTTGGATCTGTCCCCGTTCATCAGTCTATGTTGTTCTCTATAATCCACAAATGAGTGAGATCATGTGGTATTTATCTTTCTCTGACTGGCTTATTTCACTTAGCATAATGCTCTCCAGCTCCATCCATGCTGTTGCAAAAGGCAAGAGTTCCTTCATTTTTACCGCAGCATTGTATTCCATTGTGTAGATGTACCACAGTTTTCTAATCCACTCATCTGCTGATGGGCACTTAGGCTGTTTCCAAATCTTAGCTATGGTGAATTGTGCTGCTAAGAATATAGGGGTGCATATATCCTTTCTGATTGGTGTTTCTGGTTTCTTGGGATATGAACAGATAAAGAAAACATGGTATTTTCTTTATATTATAATGGACTATTATTTTGCCATTTGCAAAAATGCAAATAAATCATGAATGACTGCTAAGTGAAATAAGCCAATCACAGAAGGACGAATGTTACATGATTTCACTTAAATAGGATATCTGAAATGGGCTGATAGAAGCAGAGAACACTATCGTGGTCTTCAGTGGCTGGAGGGTGGAGGAATTAGGGAATTGTTGTTCAATTAATATAAAGTTTCAGTTATGCTAGATGAATAAGCTATCAAGATCTATTGTTCATTATGGTGCCTATAGTTAACGATACAGTATTGTGCATCTTAAAATTTAAGACAGTAGGGGAAAGAAAAGGAAACTTTGGGAGGTGTTGGATAGATATGTTTATTACCTTAATTGTGTTGATGCTATCACAGGTGTTTGCATATACAGTATCCAAATTCAGCAAGTTGTACAAGTGCAGTTCTTTATATATCAAGTATGCCTCAATAATGCTGTTAAAAATGAAGATATGTGCATTTTAATGCCCCTGACATATATTTCCAAATTGCTTCCTCTAATAGTACTACAAATTCCTATTCCCACTAGTGTAAATGGATGTCCATCTCAATGAACCCTTGCCAATACTGAATGTCTATTTCTTGGGCAAATTGATTGGTTTAAAATTCAGAGGTCCTCAAACTTTTTAAACAGGGGGCCAGTTCACTGTCCCTCAGACATTCCACACATGAGCACTGTGGGCCTGGGACGAGTCGGCTGCTAAGCAGGACAGGCAGTGGCGGCAAAAACACCCGGCGGGCCGGATAAATGTTTTTGGCGGGCCGCATGTGGCCCATGGACCATAGTTTGAGGACCCCTGGTTTAAATGAATAATATATCCATATCAAAATTTTTTATATTTAATCATTATATATAACTAGAAGCCCATTGCATGAAAATTTGCAAATAGGCCTTCTGCTGGCTGCTGGCACCGGTTTTCCTCCAGCACCCGGGACCCAGGCCTTTGGTCTGGCCACAGCAGAGAAGCCAAGCCTCTTCAGTCTTCACTTTGGCAGGAGCCTTCAGTCTTCATTCTGCGCCTGTGTATGCAAATTAACTGCCATCTTTCTTGGGTTAATTTGCATAGCCACTCTGATTGGCTGATGGGTGTAGCAAAGTGACACCAATTTGCATGTTTCTCTTTTATTAGTGTAGATTCTTCTTTGATCTGTCTGCTTATGCTCTTTGACTATTTTATTGGGTCTTGATATTTTCTTATTGATTTATATAAGCTCATAAAATAAAAATGAAAATAATACTTTTCTAGTCATATTTGTAGTAAATATTCTCTCAATTATTCTTATCATGTCTCTATATTGTTGGCATATAATAACTTTAAAAATGTGTGGTCAAATTTATTAATCTTTTTTTCTATTGTCTTTATGCTTTAACAGTTCTTCCTCATTCAAAATTTGAGGGGTAACATTTACTTTTATCTTTTGTTATTTCATTTTCTTATATTTCACTTCCTTTTTTAAATAAACTTACTACTCTGATAGCTCATAAATATACTTTAGACACAGTGTATTTTGATTTCTGAAAGGCATTAATGAAAGTTCTCAGTATCTGCCACCTCACTGGCTTCTTTCTTTGTGCCTACAATTATGTTCAACCTCTCCTTATTTTTAAACAAAAACTTTGTTTTAAAAAAGAACTTTCTTAAAATGCTTTCCATTTTTTACTTCCATAGTAACATTATCCTTTCTGGATTCTCTTCATTTCTCTTTTAACTGTTCCTTTTCCATTTGTGTATTTTACCCCTCTTTGGCCGCTTAAATGTTGGTGTTCTCCTAAACTCTGTCCTTAGTTGTCTACACAATCTCTCTGAAAGAATTCCACCCACTAAAATACCTTCAACTGTCATCTATATGCCAATGATGCCCAAACTGATGTGTTCCAGAACACTTCAAGTTTCATGCATGAGCTCTATATCTTTATATACAAGTCTTTTTTGGCCATATCCATCTGATTATCCTACATGGGAAACTGGATAAATGGTCTTTCACATACTGCCATTAAATGTTCTTGCCATAATTATCACATTTTATTTGTTAGCCAGTCTACCTTTCAGAATTTACAGAGCTTACATCTCTTTCAGATTTGCTTTTCAACATTTGTGGGATATACCTAGTCTGTTCTTAACACCATCTTTTAGATGACTATTCTCCTTGCCTAGGGCATCCTACTTTTCACAATTCTTACTCATATATTCATGATGCAGCTCAAATGCCAGTTCCTCCATTGTCTCTTTTCTACTTTTGTCAGACATGATATTATTCTAGTCTCTATATTCCCAGAGTACTTTTCTCATTTGTCACCATAATATATTTTAATTTATCTGATTAAATTTCTGTCTTCTCTGACTGAATGTGAGTTCCTAAAGAGTAGGGTACATGTTATTTTCATCCTCATAGTTCCAGTACCTAGAACCTTACCTGTATTATATGGTTCAATAAAGTTTATTTTCCATTTCACTAAATGCTTATTGAATGAACAATATATTTGTGGATAGCTAATGAAATTGTGAGCTAAATATTATTAGGTAAATGATTGTTCCTCAACATTGGGTACTCAAAATAATGTATGGAATTTTAAAGAGACATACATTGGTCCCATTATCCATAGATTCTGATATAATAAATCCAGTTTAGAGCTGAGGTATTTGTGTGTTTTTTTAAATGCCACGTGTCAATCTGATTCACCACTAAAGTTGAATATCTCTGACATAGAGTCATAAATATACTCACAAATTACCTTTAATAGTTTATGTAAACCTGGGGAAAATATCTTTTTGGAATTGTGAAAGGATTTTGTCTTGTCCCTATCCAATTCATATTTTCTTCAGTGACTTGAATAAGATCATACTGTGATATATTTATTTAATTTACAGAAAACCAAAATGAAAGAGTGGTTGTTAATAAACTTATGTTGTGAACTTATTTTATGTAAGGCATTATGTGATTTATATGAATATCAATGATCTCACTTAACCTTCAAAATTCAATTTTACAGTTGAGGAGATTGAGTCTCAGAGAAATTAAGTTATTTACCCATGACATGCATTAAGCGATAGAGGGAAGAGTCAAATCCAAATCTGTTAGATATCAAAGCCTTATATACTAAAAAACCAGTATAAAGCTAAGGTCAAAAATCACATTAAGAAACTAGAAGAATCAAATGAATAGAATGAAAACAAATTCAATAAGAATATGAAGCAGTCTTAGGTTCATAAAAACAACTGTGCAAATTTTTAAATAAAACAGAAAAATCAAACAATAAAATGCAATACTGGAAAAGCAAATACAGAGTATCCCAAAAAATGTATACATACTTAAACACTATTAGCTGTTAAATAAAAATGAAGTGTATTTTAATAAACACACTTTATACAAAAACACACTCAACACAAATTATATATATATAATTTGTTTTTTGGGTGAGAGGAACACCCTGCATGTTTATTAATGGTAGTGATACCATCAATTGATGAAGTTATTTTGGTAGGAAATTTTGCCTAGTAAGTATATTTTAAGAAACACTAAAATATTCATTTAGAAATATTTTACCATTTACCACAATCCCATTTTAGCTTTAGAAATAAAAATTGTATGTGTGTGTATATGTGTGTGTGAGTTTGTATGTGTTAATGTCTATGTGTCCTTAAAAGGATGTTCACTGAACTGTTACACTGATTTCCTGTGTGTTGTAAGTGGGAGGTGAGGAAATGAGATTATTTTTTTCAATTTTTATGTAATAATAAGAAAGAAAGAAGGATAGGTGATTTTTACTATTATGTGTATATTTTGTGTGTGTTTCAATTTCCTAAGTTGTTTTTTTATCAGGCAAAAGAATTTTATTAGATTTATCATAATAGGAGAGAATACCACATTGAAAGTTTTAATAATTGTCTGAAAATGAGAAAGTCTGAGATTATAAAATTCAGTTTAAAATCCTTGGCTTGGAAAACCAAGATGGCGGCATAGGTAAACACCGGAGATTGCTGCCGCAAACGACCACTTCAAAAATACAACTAAAGACGGAACCGGACATCACCCAGAACCACAGGAAGGCTGGCTGAGGAGAGACTCTTCAACTAGAAGGAAAAATAACAGCACACCGAGGCTCAGAGGAGGCGCAGTGTGGAAAATACTCAGGTGCGGAGGTGCGCGCGCAAAGCGGGCTGGTGGCTGAGAGCGCGGTTGTCGTTTTCGGTCAGGGGGGAGTCTCAGACTCTGAGCTCCAGATACGGGCGAATCGCTGGGGACTCGGACCCAAACGGGAGAAGCGGGAGTGTCTGGCATCAGTTGGAAGGCAGCTTTCCCTCCGAGGTTTGCAGCGGTTCCGGGGGTTCTGAGAAGCAGAGCCTCTGGGAACAGGACTGAGGGCACCATAACGGCTCCCTCCGCCCGCCCTGTTGAGCCCGCCCCGCCCAAGCCCTGCGCAGAGCCATTTGCCGGATCGCCTCAGGCAAAGGCTAGATTAGCACCTCCCCAGAGGACAGAAGTTTTCCGCGGCAGACACAGCTGATTCACACAGCCAGTCGGCCTGGTGGTCAAATCCCTCTAGTATTAACTACAACAATCAAGGCTCAACTAGAACAAGACTGCGCACAAAGACCACTAGGGGGTGCACCAAGAAAGCATAAAAAATGCGGAGACAAAAAAACATGACAGAAATGGAGGATATAGAGCTAAAAAACGCAATTTTGAGGGCTTGCAATAAACTTCTGGAGAGCCTCACGAAAACTAATGAGACCCTCGATGCTATGATAAAGAAACAACTAGAAATTAAGCATACACGGTCTGAAATAAAGAATATTACACCCAATAGCAGACCAGAGGAGCGCAAGAATCAAGCCAAAGATTTGAAATGCGAAGAAGCAAAAAACACCCAACCGGAAAAGCAAAATGAAAAAAGAATCCGAAAATACGAAGATAGTGTAAGGAGCCTCTGGGACAGCTTCAAGCGTACCAACATCAGAATAATAGGGGTGCCAGAAGATGAGAGACAGCAAGATATTGAAAACCTATTTGAAGAAATAATGGCAGAAAACTTCCCCCACCTGGTGAAAGAAATGGACTTACAGGTCCAAGAAGCGCAGAGAACCCCAAACAAAAGGAATCCAAAGAGGACCACACCAAGACACATCATAATTAAAATGCCAAGAGCAAAAGACAAAGAGAGAATCTTAAAAGCAGCAAGAGAAAGAGACTCAATTACCTACAAGGGAATACCCATACGACTGTCAGCTGATTTCTCAACAGAAACTTGGCAGGCCAGAAGGGAATGGCAAGAAATATTCAAAGTGATGAATACCAAGAACCTACAACCAAGATTACTTTATCCAGCAAAGCTATCATTCAGAATTGAAGGTCAGATAAAGAGCTTCACAGATAAGGAAAAGCTAAAGGAGTTCATCACCACTAAACCAGTATTATACGAAATGCTGAAAGGTATCCTTTAAGAAGAGGAAGAAGAAAAAGGTAAAGATACAAATTGTGAACAACAAACATGCATCTATCAACAAGTGAATCTAAGAACCAAGTGAATAAATAATCTGATGTACAGAATGAACTGGTGATTATAATGAATCAGGGACATAGAAAGGGAATGGACTGGCTATTCTTGGGGGGGGGAAGGGGTGTGGGATATGCTGGAAGAAACTGGACAAAAATCGTGCACCTATGGATGAGGACAGTGCTTGGGGAGTGAGGGCGGAGGGTGGGGTGGGAACTGGGAGGAGGGGCGTTATGGGGGAAAAAAAAGAGGAACAAATGTAATCTGAACAATAAAGATTTAGTTAAAAAAAATAAAAATAAAATAAAATCCTTGGCTTAGTGATACTAAAGTAGGCCTTTCTAAGTGTGTAATTTCCTAAGTTTTTATATTATTTGTACTGTATAATCCAACAATTCAGACTCTCAGAATTTATCTTAATAAAATAATACAAAAGAATAAAAAGCTATATTACAAAGATAACCATAATGATGTTATTTTTAAAATCAAAATTCAATGAATAACCTAAATGTATAATAATAATGTAATGGTGGGATTCAAAATTCTATAAATAACCTAAAAGTATAATAATAATGTAAAAGTATAACAATAATACAATAAACATAATATATCATGTTTATTATGTTACAGTATAAGAATAGATTGTGACATTATAATGATACTAGAGGCCCAGTGCACAAAATTCGTGCATGGGGGGCCCCCTCAGCCGCCCAGCCTGCACCCTCTCCAATCCTGAGGATCGGGTCTAAACCGCTAGTCGGATATTCCTCTCACAATCCAGGACCGTTGGCTACTACCTGCTAACCTGCCTGCCTGTCTGATCGACCCTACTGGCCCCCCTTCCAGCCTGATCACCCCTAACCACCTCTGCCTGCCACCCTGATTGCCCCCAACTGCCCCCCACCAGCCTGGTTGCCCCTCATGGCCCCTCCCCAGCCTGGTCGTCCCATACAGCCTGCTGTTCAGTCATTTGGTTGTCCCTCACTAAACCCCTGCTGGCCTGGTCGCCCCTCGCAGCCTGCTTGTTCTATCATTTGGTCATTCCTCACTAACCCCCCTGCTGCCCTGGTTGTAGGCAGCCATCTTGTGAGGGTGTGAGGATTAATTTACATATTACCTCTTTATTATATAGGATTAGAGGCACAATGCATGAAATTCGTGCAAGGGGTGGACGCCCCACACAGCCTGTTCAGTTATCTGTTCGGTCATCTGTTTGGTTGTGATGGCCCCTGGCTCTTTATATATATAGATTAACATGTCTATGCCTTAAAACAACCCTATGAGGGAGATACTAATCTTTTTTAAAAAATTTATCTTTATTTTTTTTTTATTGCTTTAAGTACTACAAAGGGTATTACATATGTGTCCTTTTTTTCCCCGCCCTTGATAATCCCCTGGCCTCCCCTGCCCCCCAGTGTCTTATGTCCATTGGTTATGCTTATATGCATGCATACAAGTCCTTCGGTTGATCTCTTACCCCCTTCCCACCTGCCCCCCCACCC
>NW_005361652.1:5040326-5047621 GCF_000412655.1 Myotis brandtii | reverse complement strand
CTTAGTCCTGCCAGGTATTCAGGAGAGTGTTGAATTTCCCTGCGATACACTGTTCCTCCATGTTGTAAATCACAGTCCTGATTTTAAAGCAGGCCGTATTTGTGATCCAGACTGCCTTAATTTGTGTTCACCTAAGAGTCAGTTTGTGGCTCAGCCTCTGGGTGGCAGTGTTTTGGGGTTGGCCTCTGAGGCTATACGGCTTCTCTACTTAAAACTGGTTTGGGGACAAAAAATTATCTTTATTGTTGAAAGTATTACAGATGTCCCCTCCCCCCCACCGTTGACCCCTTCTAACACACACTGACCTTTCCCTCCTGCCTCATCTCAGGCCTTCACCATACTATTGTCTGTGTCCATGGGTTATACATATATACATATAAATTATTTGGTTAATCTCTCCCTCCCACCCCCATCTTCCCTCAGATTCAACAGTCTGTTCCATGCTTCTATGTCTCTGGATCTATTTTGTTCATCAGTTTATTTTGTTCTTTAGATTCCACATATGAGTGAGATCATGTAACACTTGCCTTTCTCAGACTGACTTATTTTGCTTAGCATATTCTTAGCTTCATTTTACAGATAAGGAAACTGAGGAACATAGACATTAGGCAACTTTTTGGAGTCACATAAGTAGTAAATAGTATGGGTAGAAGTCAAATTCAGGCAAGCCTGACTCAAAACTCCATACTCTTAACCATTTTGACGGGCTATAAATATACACAAATGAGGGATTGAAAACTATATCAGCAAAATTAAAATGAGATATTTAAATGTTTTTTCCAATATTGTTTATATAATTAATTTTAAAATTAAAGAATAACTTTATAAAACAAAAATATAGTTTGACATTAAAAAGCAAAACTTTAAAACTTAGAAATATACCTTAATTCTAAAGGAAAAATATTAAAAAATTGTCTCAATCCTTTAAAAATAATCCATTTCTCTACCACAGTTTTGAGGTAATGAATTATATCTGTGTCAGATTTCCTTACACTTGAAAGTCATTCAAAAAGTGATGAACAAATCTGCTCTCACTTTCCCACCTTATTTTGTTTGGTAATACCCCCTCTCAGGCTTTGCTATTTGAGGACAGTACTTTATAAAAATGCTGTGATGACTGACTTTTGTCTTCTTGCACCATTTAGCTTTAGATATTCAGTTTACTAAATGTATCATCTTGTAGAACTGGCGATCTAACTTTCAAATTTAATGTACTAAGAGTAGAGAGTCCTGTTTAATTAGCTGTTTCTTTAACCCTCTGTTGTAATACTCAAGGGCACACTACACAGTTATTTTATTCATTCTGAAGCACTTCTAGCTTTAATTTTCACCTATAAAGCCATCATTCTATTGAATTCTAGCTACTAAGAATCATGGGATAACTTCATTATTAAAAATCACATTCCTCAAATTGATAAGTGATATCAACTCTACCAATTAAGAAGACAAAAATGTCATTAAAAAATCCATAACCAAACAATAGTACTTGCCTCCTGGTCTTCACACCTATGTACCAATGTTTAATTGCTTTATCTTTCCCTCCAGGTTGAATATCCAAGGCAGGTGATATTTCCTTTTATTCTCTAATTTTTAAACATGTAAGCAGTAATTTGCCTACATATCTGCTACTTGATTCCTCACCCTCCAGTTCTACTGTAATTATAACATACAACTACCATCTTGGCTCTAACTTTCCATACTTAATATCAACCTTCCTCCCAAAAATTCTAATGACTTTTGGAATAGGTACAGTGATATTATGAAGGTTACTGAGAATCTTGGGCACCCATGCTTTGCTTTCAGATCTTAACTTGAGAATTCCTTTCTCAATGAGGCTTTCTCTCCCTTCCCTGACAAGTCAAGTGCCACTATCACATGCACTCACAACACATTACACATCTCTTTTACAACACTTTAATTCTTGTTAAATCATGCACTTGTATGATTCTCTGATTAATGTTTACTTCCTCCACTAAATTGAAATTTCTATGAGGTAAAGTCGCATGTTTTTGTACACCATTAAATATCAGCACCTAAATAGTGCCTAGAACATAGTATATGCTTAATGATTATTTGTTGAATAAATGGTGAATAAGTCAATGACCCTAAGAGCTTCAGAAAAACAGAATATTGCCTTTCCAGAAAGGCATCTGATCACAGCAAAATTTGCCAACACTGGAAGCCAAATTCAAGCCCTGAGGTAACCATACAATTTAAGACAGCATAGGGTACACTGAACACAGTGCCATATACATAGTTTGGAGGTTAAAATCCTTGTTGAATCTCTGACTTGACAGACAGTGAGGAGTTATTTATATGTTGTAAAAAAATGGAGAACTTAAAAAAATGTGTAGAACTAATTTTTCTTTTCTAAAAGAGTTTTCAAAATGGAAATGGAAAAACATGGTCTATATACAGATTTGGATTTGAGGACTGAAGCAAGAAATGATATTGTCAGACACTACTTATTTTTCTCTCCATATAATTGGATTATAGCAGTTTGGGGTTGGTATAAGAGGAAAAATTCTCTAGAGAATTGAGATTTTGAGAAATGATTCCTTCCCACCCATATATTAATCTCAGGGTAGTGTGTCCAATGTAGGGAATACACATTTTTAAAGATATACAAAGATCTTGAATAGAATCTAGAAAATAATAAAAAAATGTGAGTAAAATGTATTCAAATAAGATGTAGAGAAGAATTAAAATTATTCAGCCTAGAGAAGAGTGGACTAAGTGTTGTTTTGTAATTGTTTTCTGAGTTTTTGTTATGTTTTCCCAAGAAAAACAGCAATTTCCAATATTTACTACTAGTAGCCCATCGTACGATATTGCACTCAGTAGGCTGCCTATCACTTCTGCAGGAGCCAGCGAGCACCACAGTGCACTGCCAGGAGCCACGCTGCTTCCACAGGAGGCAGGAGGGACCTCCATTCATTCCGCAGGAGGTGGGAGGGACCTGCGCTGCTTCTGCAGGAGGCAGGCCCGCTGTCTCCTCTCTGGGCCTGCGCTTGTCCATGGAGGCTGCAGGACAGCCCTCCTGTCCCTGTCTGTGTCTGCCCCAACTCGGGGGGGGGGCCGGCCTGAGGTAGGCGCAGAAATGAAGTAAGCATTCTGTGAGGCTTTTCACGCTGCACGCTATCAGCGGCCATCCTCCCGGGACTGGGGGACTCCAGTGGGGCTGAGAGGACTGGGCGCTGCCATCTTGTGGCTATGGGCGCTGCCATCTTTGTGATGGAGTGATGGTTAATTTGCATATTACCCTTCTATTAGATAAGATGGCAGATTAAAAGAAGCTGCTCTTACAAGAGAGTTTCCAAGTCTGTTCAATATAAAAAAAATTCCCTAACAGTAAGGATTATTAGTTATGAAAATGAGTGATTTATGGGAGTAAAGAAAGTCCTTTAGTTAGGATCTTCAAGAAAACATACCAGCCTCTCAGAAATTTGAAATTCTACTTAAAGGCAGATACAGGGCTGATGTGGCTGTTGTGTGGATTATATGACTTCTCAAGTCTTTTTCAGCCACAGATGTCTATAAATTTAAAAAGTTAACCAAAGCACATTAAAATACTTAACAGATGCAGCCCTCCAGACAAAACCATCATGCTAGTTTTATAAAATGCCCAGATATTACCTCTCAGCAGCAGTTAGTAGAAGCAAATATTTATTGCATCCTGATAAGGGTCAGAAGTCACACGTAACTATAGCTTGCTATGAAATATGGAGGTATTGTTGTCAAGCATTAAAGGAATAACATTAAACATGAATTCAACAAGTTGAACCTAATATGTGTGGGCTGTTTCCACAATTTGGCATGGTGCAAACATGAAAGAAAACATGTAATATTATATCTGCCAAATTCAACAAAGTGAGATAGCTAGATTGATATGCCTCAAAAAAAAAGTCAATAGCTATAGGACTGCTGAACAACACTAGACTCAACAGAGAGTCAATGGCTGTTTTCATAAACCATCACCAAACAGAAGAAAAAAAAACAAAGTTCCTAATGGTCTTCTTAATGTTGCATGGATGGGTTTTTTCATGTGACCCATGAGTCACATGCATAGCTTGCTTCACACTGAGGTTCTGCCCATGTGGACTATAGACAGCAAAATAGCCTTTAGTATTCATAGTGAAACTGTCACATTGTATTAACTATACTATATATAAAAACCTATAGTTCAGAGTTAAATTACAAAATTAAATTTATTATTGTAGCACAGAAATGAAATGTGTGTATATATGTATATATACATGGTGGGCAAAAGTAGATTTACAGTTGTGAGTAACCGTTTATTATTGTATTATTTTGTAATTATTTTATTATTTTCCATATGTATAACTGTAAACCTACTTTGTTCACCCCTGTATATGCAGCAAATTCATTAATCATTTTTCATAGTTTTACACACAGTAAGCAAAGCATATTCATAATCAAACAGAGAAAAAAGTTGATTTAACTAATCCTAAGAGAATCATGAAATATTGGCCAACTGAAAGCATCATCTGTGGGGGAACCATCAGCTAAAAAGCTTTAAATTTAGGGCATTTCCCGCTCTCATCCCTTTATTCAGAGAATCACATAAAAATCTTTGCAATGTGTTTAGAAACTTCCCATTTGTTTATCTTTAGTCATTTTACTCTGAAACATCACATCTTTTTTTAAACATATATTTTTATTGATTTCAGAGAGAAAGGTACAGGGAGAGAGTGATGGAAACATCAATGAAAGAATCATTGATCTGCTACCTCCCGCATGCCCCAAACTGGGGATCGAGACTGCAACCCAGGCATATGCCCTGACCATGGAATCAAACCATTACCTCCTGGTTCATAGTTCCAACACTCAACCACTGAGCCACACCAGCTGGGTGAAACATCTCATCTTGATGAGGCCAAAGAGGGTAGACAGACTAGCAAATGAAAAATGAACCCCCCCCCCACCCGTAACTTCTTAATCTGGTGATTTACCATTTAACAAGAACTTTTGCAATTTCATTAAGAATTTATATCTGAGGTCACAACAACCTGAGTCTCTTCAGAATTTCTATCTGCAGCCAAGGAGGCCCAAGTGAAAGAGCCACTGAAGAGTAGGAGTAGACCTGTCACTACCCTTCACCATAATAATTTTAAGATAGATCTGTGGTAACCTAAAATACTGGGGCCTTCTCCAGAAATAACAAGCAGCCCTATAAAGCTCTTATATAAGTGAATATAGTCCACTGATGAATGGAACAATTGAATTAACACAGATTCCAGCATCATTTATTGTTCACACAGAGAACGATTAATACACTAAGAGAAATCATTAATAACATAAATGCAAGCAATGTAAACCTATGGAACTGCCTCATCTACACTTTTGGAGAATTCATTTTAACAAAGAGAGACACAAAGGTTGGTTTAATTTAGATACTATAGCATTCAGTCTCTGCTATCCTTTTTTGGCAGAAGAGAAACCCAAATCAAAACCAATATTTCTCAGGATTGGAAGAAGTAGAGGAAGACAAAGCAGGGATAAATGGTGACAGAAAGAGACTTGACTTTGGGTAGTGAAATGTTATGGAATTGCACACTTGAATGAAACTTGTATGGTTTTGTTAACCAATTTTACCCCCAATAAATTCAATTATAAAACAAGATTTCTCCAAGATCTCCGCCTCATAGAAGAGACACATACATACAATTCTTTTTTTTAATTTTTTAGTTTAATTTTATTTTGTATTGTTTAAAGTATTACAAATAGTAGTACATATGTCTCCTTTTTCCCACATTGACCTACCCCGGCCTCCCCTACCCCCAAGCACATGCCCTCATACCCCACCCTAGTGTCTGTGTCCATTGGTTATCCTTATATGCGTGCTTACAAGTCCTTTGGTTGATCTCTTACCCCCCTCCCCTCAAACCCTTCCCTGCCTTCCCACTGCAGTTGGAAAGTCTGTTCAATGCTTCTTTGACTCTGTATCTATTTCTGTTCATCAGTTTATGTTCATTATATTCCATAGATGAGTGAGATCATGTGATATTTATCTTTCTCTAACTAGCTTATTTCGCTTAGCATAATGCTCTCCAGTTAAATCCATGCTGTTGCAAAAAGTAACAGTTCCTTCTTTTTTACAGCAGCGTAGAATTCCATTGTGTAGATGTACCACCATTTTTTAATTCACTTATCTGCTGATGGGCATTTAGGCTGTTTCCAAATCTTAGCTATTGTAAATTGTGCTGCTGTGAACATTGGGTTGCATATATCCTTTCTGATTAGTGTTTCTGTTTTCTTGGGCTATATACCTAGAAGTGGTAATACTGGGTCAAATGGCAGTTCCACTTTTAGCTTTTTGAGAAAATGCCATACTGTTTTCCATAGTGGCTGCACCAGTCTGCATTCCCACCGCCAGTACAAGAGGATTCCTTTTTCTCTGCATCCTTTCCAGCACTTGTTGTTTGTTGATTTGTTGATGATAGACATTCTGACAGGTGTGAGATGGTACTTCATTGTTGTGTTGATTTGCATCTCTCAGATGATTAGTGACTTTGAGCATGTTTTCATATGTCTCCTGGCCTTCTGTATGTCCTCTTTCAAAAAGTGTCTATTTAGGTCTTGCCCATTTTTTGATTGGATTTTTTATCTTCCTTTTGTTAAGTTGTATGAGTTCCCTATAAATTTTGGAGATTAAACCCTTATCAGACATAATATTGGCAAATATGTTCTCCCATATAGTGGGCTTTTTTGTTATTTGTTGATGGTTTCTTTTGCTGTGCAGAAGCTTTTTTTATTTTGGTGTAGTCCCATTTGTTTATTTTCTCCTTAGTTTCCATTGCCCAAGGAGTTGTGTTGTCAATAAAGATTTTGCTACTACAAATGTCTGTTATTTTCCTGAGTATGGATTCTTCTATGATTTTTATGGTTTCCCATCTTAGTTTTAAGTCCTGAAGTCAATTTTGAGTTTGTTTTTATGTATGGTGTAAGTTGCTGGTCTATTTTCATTTTTTTTGCATGTATCTGTCCAATTTTCCCAACACCATTTATTGAAGAGACTATCTTGACTCCATTGTATGCTCTTGCCTCCTTTGTCAAATATTAATTGAGCATAATTGTTTGTGTTGGTTTCTGGGTTCTTTGTTCTGTTCACTGGTCTATGTCTATTCTTGTGCCAGTACAGGCAGTTTTGAGAACAGTGCCTTTTTAGTATAGCCTGATATCTGGTATTTTGATCCCTCCAACTTTGTTCTTCTTTCTCAAGATTGCTGCAGCTATTTGGGGTCTTTTTTTATTCCATATGAATTTTTGGAGAT
>NW_005361652.1:5031993-5040293 GCF_000412655.1 Myotis brandtii | reverse complement strand
TTCCATTTGTTTATGTCTTCCTCTATCTCTTTTTTTCAGCGTCCTGTAATTATATGAGTACAGATCCTTTACCTCCTTGGTTATATTTATTCCTAGGTATCTTAATTTTTTTGTTGAAATGGTAAATGGGATTGTTTTGTTTTGTTTAGTTTGTCTTTCTGTGAGTTGATTATTGGTGTATAGAAAAGCCATAGACTTCTGGGTGTTAATTTTGTATCCTGTTACATTGCTGAATTCATTTATTAAGTCTAGTAGTTATTTTTTATGGAGTCTTTAGGGTTTTCTATGTACAATACCATGTCATCTGCGAATAATGACTATTTTACTTCTTCTTTTCCAATTTGAATGCCTTTTATTTCTTCCTCTTGTCTGATCATCATGGCTTGTACCTCCAGTACTATGTTGAACAGGAGTGGTGAGAGTGGGCATTCCTGTCTTGTTCCTATTCTTAGGGCAAATGGTGTTAATTTTTGTCCATTGAGTATGTTGTTTGCTGTAGATTTGTCATATATGACTTTTATTATGTTGAGGTATGATCCTTCTATTCCCTCCTTGATGAAAGTTTTTATCAAGAAAGGGTATTGGATTTTTTCAAATGCTTTTTCTGCATCAATGGATATGATTATATGTTTTTTATCTCTCAATTTGTTTCTGTGGTGTATCACATTTATTGATTTGTGGATATTGTACCATCCTTGCATCCCCAGAATAAATTCCACTTGGTTATGGTGTATGATCTTTCTGATGTAATGCTGGATTCGATTTGCTAGAATTTTGTTGAGGATTTTGGCGTCTATGTTCATGAGGGATATTGGCCTGTAATTCTCTTTCTTTTTAGTGTCTTTATCTGGTTTTGGGATTAGGGTAATGCTGGCTTCATAGAAAGAGCTTGGAAGTGTTCTCTCCTCTTAAATTTTATGGAATAGTCTGAGGAAGATAGGTTTAATTTCTTCTTTGAATGTTTGATAAAATCCCCTGTGAAGCCATCTGGTCCAGGGCTTTTGTTTGTTGTAAGTTTTTTTGATTACTGCTTTAATTTCCTCCATAGTTATCCACCTATTCAAATTTTTTTTATTCTTCCTGGTTGAGTTTTGGAAGGTCATATTTTTCTAGGAATATGTCCATTTCTTCTAGGTTGACCCGTTTGTTGGAATAGAGTTGCTCATAGTATTATTTTTATGAGTCTTCATACTTCTATGGGGTTTGCTGTTATTTCACCTCTTTTATTTCTGATTTTTTTTATTTGTGTCCTCTTTGCTTCTCTGTGAACTGAGCTAGAGGTTCATCAATCTTGATTATTCTTTCAAACAACCAGCTCTTGGTTTCATTGATCTTTTGTATTGTTTTTTGGGTCTCTATGTCATTTATTTTTGCTCTGATCTTTATTATTTCCTTCTTTATACTGACTCTGGGGTTTTCTTGTTGCTCTCTTTTTAATTCTTCAAGCTGCAGAGTTAGATGATTTATTACCATTTTTGTTTGTTTTTTGTTTTTGTTGTTGTTTTTTTGTTTTTTTAATATATTTTATTAATTTTTTTACAGAGAGGAAGGGAGAAAGATAGTTAGAAACATCTATGAGAGAGAAACATAGATCAGCTCCCTCCTGCACACCTCCTACTGGGGATGTGCCCGCAACCAAGGTACATGGCCTTGACCAGAACCAAACCTGGAACCTTTCAGTCCGCAGGCCGACGCTCTATCTGCTGAGCCAAACCAGTTATGGCAGTTTTGTTTTTTTTAGGTAGGCCTGTAATGCTATGAACTTCCCCCTCAGGACTGTTTTCACTGTGTCCCATAGATTTTGCATTGTGTGTTTTCATTGTCATTTGTGTCTAGGATGTTTTTTTTTTATTTCTTCTTTGATCTCTTTGGTAACCCAATCATTGTTTAATAGTATGCTATTCAGCCTCCAAGTGTTTGAATTTTTGTGATTGTTTTTATTGTAGTTGATTTCTAATTTTATGCCATATGATCTGAGAAGATGCTTCATATGATTTTAATCTTCTTGAATTTGGAAAGACTCTGCCTGTGTCCCAATATGTGGTCTATCTTTGAAAATGTCCCATGTGCTCTTGAGAAGAATGTACATTCTGTAGCTTTGGGGTGGAATGTTCTGAGAATGTCAATTAAGTCCACCTGATCTAGTGAGTCATTTAGGATTGCTGTTTCTTGGCTGATTTTTTGTCTAGAGCTTGGTTCTCAACCTTCCTAATGCCGTGACCCTTTAATATAGTTCCTCATGTTGTGGTGACCCCTAATTTCATTGTTACAAATTGAACATAATTAAAGCATAGTGATTAATCACAAAAAACAATATGTAATTATATATGTGTTTTCTGATGGTCTTAGGCGACCCCTGTGAAAGGGTCGTTCGACCCCCAAAGGGGTCGCAACCCACAGGTTGAGAACCGCTGGTCTAGAGGATTTATCCAGCAATGTTAATGGGGTATTAAAGTATCCTACAATGATTGTATTGCTGTCAATCTCTCCCCTGATACCTTCCAGAAGTGTTGTTTTTGTTTTTGTTTTTGCTTTTTTATGTATTTGGGTGCACACATGTTTAGCAGAGTTATATCCTCTTGTTGTATCCATCCCTTTAGAATTATGAAGTGGCCTTCCTTGTCTCTTATTATAGTTTTCACTTTGAGGTCTATTTTGTCAGATATAAGTATTTCTACCCCAGCTTTTTTTTTCATTTGCCTGAAAGATATTTTTCCATCCATTCACTTTCAGTCTGTGTGAGTCCCTTGTTCTGAGGTGGGTCTCTTATAAACAGCATATATATGGGTCATGTTTTCTTATCCATCCAGTCACTCTATGTCTTTTGATTAGAGCATTTAATTCATTTGTATTTAAAGTTATTATTAATAGGTACTTGTTTGTAGCCATTTCTTTTCTTTATGCCTGTGTTCATTTCTCCCTTTCTATTTCTTCTTTTTATACCATTCCATTTAGCATTTCTTGCATTGCTGGATTGGTAGTGATAAACTCCCTTAGCCTTTTTTTTTGACTGAGAAGCTTCTGATTTCCCCTTCAATTTTGACTGATAGCCTTCCTAGATAGAGTATTCTTGGATGCAGTCCTTTCCTTTGCATCACTTTGTATACTTCATTCTATTCGCTTCTGGCTTGATGTGTTTCTGTTGAGAAATCATTTGATAATATGATGGGGGATCCCTTGTAGGTAATTCTCTGTCTCTCTCTTGCAGCCTTTAAGATTCTCTCTTTTTCGTTAGTGTTTGCCATTGTAATTATGACGTGTCTTGGTGTAGGTCTTTTAGGGTTCATCTTGGTTGGGACTCTCTGTACATGTGTTACTTTTTTCTTCCCCATATCAGGGAAGTTTTCTGACATTATTTCTTCAAATAGATTCTCTAATCCTTGCTGCTCTTCTTGTCCTTCTGGCACTCCTATTATACATATGTTACTTCGTTTCATATTGTCTCAAAGCTCCCTTAGGCTCTCCTCCAGCTTTTTAACATTTGTCTTCAGTTGCTGTTTAGATTGGGCTTGTTTCTCTACCTTATCTTCTAACTCACTAATTCGGTCCTCCACATCTTCTAGTTTACTGTGGAAACCTTCCATCATGTTTTTGATTATAGTTATATCACTTTTGATGTCTTCCTGATTTTTGCATAAGTTGTTGATTTTCTCATCCATCTGGTTTATGAACTGTATGACCATTACTCTGAATTCTTTTTCTGACATATTGCATGCCTCCATTTCACTTATTTCATTTCTTGGGAATTCTTCTTTTTATTTCCTTTAGGGATTGTTTTGTTGTCTTCCCATTCTAGCTATCACCAGAAGGTCCCAGCACTGAGCTGCAGGGGCCTGAGCTGTGTGCGGTGGGAGCATCACACCGCCCAATTGTCACTGAAGAGCTCAGACACTGAGAAGTGTGCCTGCCATGGTTGGCAGGAGCCACATGTTCCAAGAATCAGAGTTCCCATGTGCCTGCGCCAAAAATCAGAGTCACATTGCTCAGTGTGGCCTCGTGCTTGTGCTGAGAATCAGGGTCCCCATGTGTGCACGCTGAGAATTGAGAATCAGAGTCTCTGGTGATTAGTGCAGCCTTGAGCGCACTTTAAGAATCAGGGTCCCAATGCGTGCATGGCAAGAAACAGTTCCCGTGTGTGCACACCGAGAATCAAAGTCACTGGCACTCAGTGCGGCCTTGCCTGCTAGGGGTGCGGGGTTGCACAGCTGCCCGGTGTTGGTGGGAGGCCTGCTCGTGCATGCCACAGGTCACGCAGGCCCTATGCCACTGCAGTGGACCAGCGGGGAGGGGGATGTGCTCTGTGACTCACAGAAATCTGTAGCTGGGATGTCTGGAGTCTCAGTGTCCCAGGGTCTGCAGCTGTGGTAGCAGGTCTCTATCCAAAGTGGCTGTAGGGTCCTGGTTTGCATCTGAGGCCAGTCTGGGTGGTGGTGAGGCTAGAATCCTAGTCACAGCAGTTCTGCCCTTCAAGATGGCATGGTTTCTATGCCAGCACTGGCCACCCGGGAGTGTTTTTCCGTACATACAATTCTTGCAAAGAAAAAATTATCTTACCATATTGTGAAATTCAGCTTCACATATCAAAACAAGTTGCTCTAATAAGCTTAATGTTATAGATCAAAATATATGAAAGAGAGGAAAATAGAGGGGAGGATGCCAGGTTAATAAATTTATAAATGGACAACTCAGGGGGATTTTTTTTCCCAATTATCACTAGATGTTCTAAGTTAGTATTGAATGAATCTGGAGACTCTGATTTGCCTTTGTACAGATTGTGTTCCAGATGGCTTCTGATATTTGAACACTCAGGTCTTGGGTCCATGCTGTGCAGTCAGCTTCCAATGTATCCTGTATACCAGGAGTAATTTATAAATCTATCTATAAAGGCAGTTACAGTGCATGCAAGAAAGGGTTATGTAAAGCTCTAAGATTGAAAGAAGTAGCTCCAGCAAACTCAGTACAAGTTCTAAATGTCACTATTAAGTTTGAGTTGATTTACAAATCCCACAGATTTTTGTCTGGTAATCCATACACTTTTTGAAGCTGGAAGAGAGAAGCAAAGCATTGGTGACATAGTATTTACATAAATTTCAAGCTGCTGAAATTCCTTTACCTTGCTGCCTCATATTCATTAAACCCAGCCTTGCAATTTGGGAATCTGAGACAAGCAGTAAGGAAAGATAGTCACTGTGAGATTCAGCCAGCACAAACCAAGTAGAGTATAAGATGAAACTTCCAAAATGCCTTCCCAATTGGTTCTCAATTGTATATCTGAAGGATCTCCCACAAAGCTGGCCCTAAAGGCCTATTCAAATGAAAATAGTTGCAATTTTAAGAAGAAACATTTCTGAAATGGCTCAGATAGTCCTTGAGGGTGTGGCCAGCATTTCTTTACCCATGCCTTTTCTCAGTGGGTTCCATTTTCATCCCCCTGCCATCAATGATAGCTTACCTCTTTCCTTCTACAGTGGAACCTTGGTTCTCAAACTTAATTTATTTCGGAAGGCTGTTTGAGAAGCTATTTGTTTGAAAGCCTAATCACTTTTTCCCACCAGAAATAATGTAAATTGAATTAATCTGCTCCAGACCTCCAAATGATTCCCTGTTTTAACCCTTCTTATATACAGTACTTGTCTAATGTACTATTTAATCTATAAATAAACACTTCTTTTCTCAGATTTATCAAACCACCCCCTACTAGCATTAAACAAATTATTTTTATCATTTGGTCCAGGGATGTCTTTCAGATCAATATGCCAAATCTTTGCTTGTTCATATATCACTGCCTCCAAAGTGCTGTTATTGGCTAACTTCTTTTTATTTATCAAAATCAACAACAGTTTTTTTTTTAAAGAGGATTTTTAAAAATATATTTTATTGATTTTTTTACAGTGAGGAAGGGAGAGGGATAGAGAGTTAGAAACATCGATGAGAGAGAAACATTGACCAGCTGCCTCCTGCACACCCCCCACTGGGGATGTGCCTGTGCCGGCAACCAAGGTACATACCCTTGACCAGAATCGAACCTGGGACCCTTGAGTCCGCAGGCCGATGCTCTATCCACTGAGCCAAACCGGTTAGGGCAACAGTTTTTCTACCTCTTCAATTATCTGTGATCATTGTTTTTTCACACCCTTAGCAACATTAGCACTCTTGATGACCACTTTATGTTTTAAAATTGTGCTAATCGTTGATTTCCTTAGCAGCAAAGCCTCTCTCCTTTGTTGCCTGAGAGATGCTTTTTTGTCATGCTGTGGTATCAGGTTGAAAGGGTTGTCAGTTCAAAAACCAAAGTTTGGTTCCACAACCTAGACATTTCTTTTTTTTTTTCTGTGAACAACTTGGTCAAAACCGAATTGCCTTAGATGGAAGACTTTTGAGAAATGAGGTTTGACTTTATATGTGATCCTGCTTTTGACAGGGAAAGATTTCACCTTGAGTTTTTACAGCAGTCTCTCTTTAGCTTCTGTTACCATCTTTGCCTTTCCTTTTCTTTTCCATTCTTACTTTAACCCTTTCTATTATCACCACTTAAAAGTCTCTTCTTAAGCACTTCCTTGTTGTACTCATACTCTGAATACTCAATAACTCCAGCAAGGTTCCTGTGTTTGCCCTACTTTTGCAATTTGCAAGATTAATATTCTGGGAACTATTTCCACATGAGTTTATTTCCATCAATTTAGACATGTTATTACCAAATGCAGGACCGATGAGAAAAGGATAACATAATATGCTTTGCTACTTAAGTTTTGTTTTGTTTTGTTTTTTTAAATTTCATAGAATCAGCTTAGCACAAACATATAAACTGCTTTTAAATTACTGTTTAAAAGATTATAGACAATGCAGACTAAGTTACTGAACTCACCAACTTGTAATTACTATCAACCTCTTCATAACTGAAAAAAAATCACAACAAATGTGTGGACTTGGGGTTAGTTTTACTCTGGATTTAACCATGGCTATGGTAAAACTAGCCCATATAGCATCAACAGTTGAAGCAGATTACTCTCCGCTTTGATCACTATTGGATATTGTTCCAGACATTCTGCTACCTTTGTTTTACTTTTTGGTGCTATTAAACAATATTGTGTACCATTTAAGACTATACTTTCTGGCAAGAGTAGTAGAAATGTTATTCCCACAGTTTGTTGCTATAACCCATATCTGAAAGCTGGTTATAAAGCATGCTTATTATTCTTTTGAATTACTTCAGAGCATGTCATACTGTCCATTATTTTCAGAATCCCAACTTCCAGAGAAAAAGTCCATCTTTCCCTGACCTCTACTCTCTCATTTTCAGTACCATCACAATCACCAGTTTTCCTAATGTCACTGTTCTACTGCTAAATAAACAGAGACTTTACCAAAATGATGTTTCAACAATTTTGACCCTCCCTCTTAAATCACTACAGAACTAAATTTGCCCCAATCTCCTCCAGGCCTGTTGTCTACATGACTACATCCCCAGAATGTCAATCATTTCAACTTTTGGCAAATATGGGGTCATTTGTCTAAACGTCTGATGTACCAGACAGAGTCTTTGCTAGATTAGATTTTCATTGTAGCTTAATTAAACAATTATTTACCCCTTCCAGACACCTACACCATCTCTTCTTCCCTTTCTATATTTCCTCCAGTCTGGTAAAAAATTAAAGTATCATCAGTGTTCCCTTTCTCCCATATCTCAACTGTATATGTACCTTTTAAAATTATGTTTTATTTCCTCAACTTTCTCCCTGCAGGAACTGACTTCAACTTTAGCTTTTCTTGGCTCCTATTTGATTATAAACATATCAGAACATATCACAATATCAATATTATTCCTAGACTACTCCTATTCTCCCCCATTCATTCTCTCTCTCTCTCTCTCTCTCTCTCTCTAATTCTCTCTCTCACTCTCCCTTTTCTAACATAGTCATCAAGTTTATCCAGAGCCACCTCATTGATTTGAGACTCTTCTTTCTCCCCTTACATTCTACAATAACTAGAAATATACAATCTCAACAATATCCATAATATCCATTAATTAGGAATTGCATCATGTTCTCTAAAATTTTGCTTGAGAACACTCACCATTAATTAATATTCTACTACATATAAAAACTGTGGTGTTGCTGAAAGTGACAATTATAACATGTGTAATATTTATGTCTATGGTTTATTCCTTTTGGAAGCCCTCCTTACCATTTTTTAATATATTTTTTATTGATTAAGATATTACATATGTGTCCTTATCCCCACGTTATCTCCTACCCCCCCCCCCGCTTGTCCATTGCTTACCATTTATTTTTAAAACAAAC
>NW_005361652.1:5031135-5031917 GCF_000412655.1 Myotis brandtii | reverse complement strand
TGCAATCACCCCCCACCCCCAGTGTCTTGTGTCCATTGGTTATGCTCATATGCATGCATATAAGTCTTTTGGTTGGAACAATTTTAGATTTACAGAAACATTGCAAAGATAGTACAGATATTTACATTTACCCTTTACCAAGTTCCCCCCCATTATTAGCATCTTACACAATCACGCTTGATTTGTCACAACTAAGGAAATAACATTGATACATTTCTATTAACTAGATTTGAGATGTCATTCAGATTTCACTAGTGTTTTTTTTTTCATTAACGTCCTTTTACCATTTGAGGATCCCACATCAACATCACATATCCTAATAATTTCTCTTTAGTTTTCTTTTCTCTTTTTAATTATTTATTGTTTAAAGTATGACATATAGTATTACATATATCTCCCTTTTTCCCCATTGACCTCCCCCCAGCCACTCCCACCTCCCAACACATGCCCCCCCCCCAGTGTCTGTGTCCATTGGTTATGCTTATATGCATGCATACAAGTCCTTCGGTTGATCTCTTACTCCCCTTTCCCTGCTTCCCTCTGAAGATTGACAGTCTGTTCAATGCTTCTATGTCTCTGGCTCTATTTTTGTTCATCAGTTTATGTTGTAAATTAATATCCACAAATGAGTGAGATAATGTGATATTTATCTTTCTCTAACTGGCCTATTTTGCTTAGCATAATGCTCTCCATGTCCATCCATGCTGTTGCAACTGGTAAGAGTTCTTTCTTTTTTACAGCAGTGTAATATTCCATTGTGTAGATCAAGCATGTCAAACTCG
>NW_005361652.1:5021277-5030861 GCF_000412655.1 Myotis brandtii | reverse complement strand
ATGGGCACTTAGGCTGTTTCCAAATCTTAGCTATTGTATATTGTGCTGCTATGAACATAAGGGTGCACATATCCTTTCTGATTGGTGTTTCTGATTTCTTGGGATATATTCCTAGAAGTGGGTTTACTGGGTCAAATGGGAGTTCTATTTTTAATTTTTTTTTGAGGAAACTCTATACTGTCTTCCACAGTGGCTGCACCAGTGTGCATTCCCACCAGCAGTGCATGAGGTTTCCTTTTTCTCCGAATCCTCTCCAGCACTTGTCGTTTGTTGATTTGTTGATGATAGCCATTCTGACAGGTGTGAGATGGTGCCTCATTGTCATTTTAATTTGCATCTCTCAGATGATTAGTGACTCTGAGCATGTTTTCATATGTCTCTTGGCCTTCTGTCTGTCCATTTTCGAAAGTGTCTAGGTGCCCTGGCAGTGAGTGGCACAGTACCACTCTTTAGTTTTCACTTGTCTGTGATAGTTTCTCAGTCTTTGCTTGCATTTCTTCATGACTTTAACAGTTATGAGGAGTATTTGTATGGTGTTTTACAGTATGTCCATGAATTTGTATTTGGCTGATATTTTCTTCATGGTTACACTGAAATGATGGGGAGGGGAGTAAGATCATAAATGTTAAGTGCAATTTTCATCCCATCAATCAAATGCGTACATGGATTAACAGGTCTTATCATTGATAATGTTAACCTAATCACCTGGGTTAGGTAGTGTGTGCCAAGTTTCTCCATTATAAAATTAGTCCCCCTCCCTTATTCCATACACTATTCTTTGGAAGTGAGTCACTAAGTCAAGCCTTCACTCAAAGGGGTGGAATTAAGTTGCACCTTCTAGAAGAAAAGCCATCTATATAAATTATGCATGGGAGATTTGTCTATTTTCTGTTATTTATTCATTCATGTATTTATTTAATAATTTATATCAGCTTGCAATCATGTATAACTATTTATACTTAGCACTATAATCTAATCCCATGTTATTTATTCTGTGCAACAAATTATTTTGGTTTTGGTCATTGAGAACCCTCTCCGGTTGCCACTTATGTCCCTTTGACACATCCCTATTGTTTTTTGAGCACTTTCTTAACTTATGGTACTACAAGATGTGCCAGGTTCATTGCATATATCTCATACCCCAGCCCTAGGATTAGCCATTTCTTCACGGAGCCCTATCTTCTTGTATTAGAGAATAGTATTAAAAATCAAGATCTTGCCATCATTGCTTTGCTCCTTTATTCAGATAACCCCTGTCCTAAGCCTATCCAACTACTCATGACCCTGGTACTTTCATGTTGCTTCCACCTTAGCCCCATCTTTGTCAACTCTATTGGTAAAGTGTACTGCTCCCATCTTTGGCCTTAGCATTCTTAGAATTACCTAGAGGCCTGGTGCATGAAATTCGTGCAATTGGGGGTGTCCCTCAGCCCAACCTGCACCCTCTCCAATCTGGGACCCCTCGGGAGATGTCTAACTGCCCATTTAGGCCCCATCCCGGGTGGGATCGGGCCTAAACCAGCAGTCGGACAACCCTCTCACAATCCAGGATTGCTGGCTCCCAACTGCTCGCCTGCTTGCCTGCCTGATTGCCCCTTACCACTTCTGCCTACTGGCCTGATCACCCCCTAACCACTCCCCTACCAGCCTGATCGATGCCTAACTGCTCCCCTGCCGGCCCAATCACCCCCAACTGCCCTCCCCTGCCAGCCTGGTCCCCCCAACTGCCTTCCCCTGCTGGCCATCTTGTGGCTGTGGGCACCGCCATCTTTGAGGGCATGGTAGTCAATTAGCATATTCCCTCCTTATTGGCTGTGAGCACTTTGAGGGCGGGGCAATGAGCATATTCCCTCCTTATTGTCTGTGGGCGCTGCCATCTTTGCAACAGCATGAGGGTCAATTAGCATATTCCCTCTTTATTAGAAAGGATTGGAACACTACCTTGCATAAAACAAAAGCCCTTGAAGGAAAAGCAAGAAATACTAGAAATAGAAAGTTACAGTTGACTGAGCTAAAGTACAATTTATAGCCAAAGAAAAGGTTCAGAGGTAAATTAAATTAAATAAATATGCTTCACAGAAGAATTTTGATTACTTCATAAAACATCATCTCTCACAAGACAAATGTAACAAAGACTAATTAAGCCCAGCCAGTGTGGCTCAGTAGTTGAGCACTGATATGTGAACCAGGAGGTCACAGTTCAATTCCAGGTTGTGGCACATGCCTGGGCTGTAGGCTTGAGCCTCAGTTTGGGGCATGCAGGAGGCAGCCAATCAATGATTCTCTCTCATCATTGATATTTCTATCTCTCTCTCTCCCTCTCCCTTACTCCCTGAAATCAATAAAAAATAAAAAAATAAAAATATATATTTTTTAAAAAGTTAAGACTGATGTCTCAACTAACAGATTCATATCAGTCAATGTATTTAAATAATATATGTATGGAAACCAATAAGCAGAACATTTTAGATATTTACATTTTGACAGAAATATTTTCAGAATATCTTTCTTAATCTTTTTTTTGCCTCCTAAATGTCAATCTTTCTTTGCCTTCAAATCTAGGATTATTGAAAGATGATCAGTAATTTGTGGTTTAAAAAATAGTCATAGTGTTGTAAAGTACAACATGGAGAATATAGTCAATAATATTGTAATAATGATATATGGTGTTAGGCGGTTACTAGACTTATTAGGGGGGATCACGTTGTAAATTATATAAATGTCTAACCACTCCACTGTACACCTGAAACCAATATAATAATGAATGTCAACTGTAATTGAAAAAAATTTAAAGGCATAACTTAGGCGTCACTGCCATGAATACTGATTCATGAATTAATCATTATCTTATACTCATTCAAGAGGTATACCTATGAAACAAACCTATGAAGGTATAATCTATATAGATTTAATAAAATAAAACCAAAAATTCATCAGAATACTTTTTTTTAAAAGAAAGATGGTTTAAATTGTGAAAGTTACATCCCTTTATCAAAAATTTTAGTTTTCTCTGCACAATTGAACATTCTCAGTTTTGAAATTTAAAAAAAAGAAACTTTTTAGGTAAGAAAATGTTCTCCTCTTTGAAAATATTTTTCTTAGATAATTGCTGTATGAGTGTTAACAACATTGACTAATTTTCACTTTGCATAAAAGGCAAAATGGTTTTTGATTTATGCAAGCATCTTGACAAATCCTAAAAAAATAATTTTACTTGTCTTAACCTTAAAAAGTAGCAATAAAAAGGAAGTCAGTTCTGTTTTTAACTCAGTTCAAGATTGGCAAAATCAGTATTTCTTGGTTAAAGACAACACGAAGGACCATTTTAAAGTTATTTAAAATAAAATAGATATTTTTCTTCAGTCTTTCTATAGATAAAGCAGACTTGATTCAAAAAGGGATTTTAATTGAAACCATGTGTTCATGGCCAAGAAATAAAGCTGACAAAGTATCCCCTGTTAGGAATCAGAGAGGAAACTAGAGACTTTTTAAAAAGATGAAGGTAAGGGAACTTTGAAAAATCTTATCTGTCTTTGCTATGTCCTCTTCTTAAACTTGAGAAGTTTAGGTTTAACACAGGTTTCTCATTTCCTCTTTGAAAATACATGATGAATAGAGATGCATAAAACACAGCATATGTTTTAAATGACATGCTGTAAACTAGTCCAAGACAGAAAGAATGATACAAAAAGAATAATCATGTTTTCATTGAAGCCTTCTTTCTGGAAGACTGACTAAAATTCAAAAAATAGTGTGTTTTTATTCTTTTTTTTTTCCTTGGGGGAAAAACATTTTCATGCTCTGATACTAATAGTGACTACCTGAAATTGCAAAGGAGGGAATAACATGAAGAAGACTGCCATGTTGGGAGGGAAAGAAAAAATGAACCTAGTGAAGAGGAAAACAAGCATAGAGGGAGAAACAGAGTCTCAGGAAAAATGAAGAATGAACCCAAAGAAATGATAACTTTAGGGATTCAAAGGAAATAGCAGTGAAAGGCAATTCCACTTTCCACTGAACACATGCTGACAGATAAACTGGAAAGAAGAAACAAAAGCTAATAATATTTTTAATCTAAATTTTGGTAGTTTGAAAATAAAGTGGACATTCTTGTTAAGGCTATAAAAATTACAAAGAAAAACACATGACAGTTTCAAAGATGGCATTATTATCTGTACATAACTGAACAAAGTATATATGTCTAAATAAGTACCCATTAATGTGTTGGATATTATAATTCCACCAGTGTTGATATTCCAACTTTATACTTATTTTTAAGTAGTGTTGGTGTCATTTAAGGTTCATAATATAGTCCAAAGGGTGCTTTTTAAACTGTCTTAGAGGCAAAAGAATAAGTATAGACAGAATATGTCACTTCCCCAGAATTAACATCCACACAGTTCAGATAATTTGAGGCCTCTTGAGAAGAATGAAAAAATATCAGTTAAATAAGACTTTATACTCAGGATTTGTAAGCATGGGCAATATTTATTTATTTCAGGAACAACTATCATACATGCCTTAGTTTTCTTCTATTGCTTTTCTTCATTGCCCTCCTTACACATACCACAAATGTTTGGGAATTCATTCTTTCCACTTTGAATCCAAACTCTAAATGCTGATTTTGAATAGGCAAATCATATTATGTTCAATTACAAAGATGTGTTCATTTGCAGGAACACACCCATCTGAAAATAATTTGAACAAATCCAAACTAATATCTTCTAATTCTTAGAATTATTTGTCTATATTAAGTAAGATTATTTTTAAAGTATTTCTTTTGAGAAAAATATTTAAATGTTGATTTTAAATTGAGGGACATTTACATATAATCATAACTTCTCAATTGCTCCAAAATGTTTGTAAATTTATCTATGTAATGAATATGTGTAAACATGTACACACATTACATCCCATGTTCAATGATTGGCTAATGTTAACCAAAGAGACTGGCTAATATTCAGTGTAATCTGAAACCCAATAAATGGGACTTGCAAAAAAAGGCAAGTCATATGCAAAAGAATGAAACTAGACTGCTATTTGTCCCCATATGCAAGAATTACTCAAGTGGATCAAAGACCTAAATATAAGACCTGAAACAATAAATTGTATAGAAAAAACAGGTATTAAACTTACGGACCTAAGTTGTTATTAATTATTATTAATTTGACCCCAAAAGCAAAGGAAGTAAAGGGAAAAATAAATGAAAGATAGGCCTATATCAAAGTAAAAAGATTCTGCACAGCAAAAGAAACCTCCAACAAAACAAAAAGGCAACCAACCAAACGGGAGAAGATATTTGCAAATGACAGTTTCAACAAAGGGTTAATATCCAAACTATATAAAGAGACAACTCAACACAAAACAATCAAATTATTTTGTCTTTTTGTTCATAGTAATCCTAACAGGCATGATGTTATATCACATTATAGTTTAGATTTGCAATTTCCTGATGATTACTGATGTTGGGCACCTTTCTATTTATCCTTTGGCCATTTGTTTACTTTCTTTGAAGAAATGTCTATTCAGGTCCATTTTTTAATTGGGGTATTTGTTGTTGTTTTTGCTATTGGGTTGTAAGCATTCCTTATATAATCTGGGTGTTAACTGCTTATCAGATACATGATTTGCACTTATTTTTTTAATTTTTCAATTACACTTGACATTCACTATTAGTTTCAGGTGTACAGAATAGTGGTTAGACATTTATATAACTTACAGAGTAACCCCCCCCCCAATAAATCTAGTACCCCCTGAAACCACACATAATTACTACAGTATTATTGACTATGTTCCCTACACTGTAATTTACATCCTCATGACTGTTTTGTAACTACAAATTTGTACTTCTTAATCTCTTCCACCTAGCGCCCCCGCAAACCTTCCTCCCACCTGGCAAACATAATTTTGTTCTCTGTATCTGAGTTTGTTTCTGTTTTGTTTGTTCATTTATTTTGTTTTGTATTTTTAGATTCCACATACAAGTGAAATTGTATGGTATTTGTCTTTCTCTGTCTTATTTCACTTAGGATAGTACACTATTGGTCCATTTATGTTGCCATAAATTGTAACTTTTTATTTTTTATGGCCAAGTAATATTCCATTGTATATATGTACCACAACTTCTTTATCCAATAATCTATCAATATGAAAAGATGCTCAACATCAATGATCATCAGAGAAATGCAAATTAAAACTACAATGACATATTACCTCACACCTATTAGAATGGCTATCATCAAAACATCAACAAACAACTAGTGTTGGAGAGGATGTGGAGAAAAGGGAACACTTGGGCACTATTGGTAGGATTGTAAATTGGTTCAGTCATTATGGAAAACAGTATTGAGGTTCCCTCAAATAAATTAAAAATATAAGTACAATATTGACTCAGCAATCCCACTTCTGGGTATATATCCAAATAAAACCAAAACACTAATGTGAAAAGATATATGCATCTCTATATTCATTGTAGCATTATTTACAATCGCCAAGATATGGAAGCAAACATTTTCTTTTATTAAGTAGGTTGCCTTTTTCTTTTTCTTTTTCTTTTTTTTTTTCATTGTTCTTTTGCTCAGTAGAAGTTTATAGTTTGATGTAATCCCACTTGTTTATTTTTGCTTGTGTCATACTGGCTTTGATGTTATATCCAAAGTAATCATAGCCAAAGACAAATGTGAAGAAGCTTTTTCCTTTATGTTTTCTTATGGGAGTTTTATAGTTGCAAATTTTACATTAAGCCTTTAATCTATTTTGAACTGATTTTAGTGCATAGTGTAAAATATGAGTCAAACTTTATTATTTTGTATGTGGGTATCCAGTTTTTTTCAGCATCACCTATTGAAGAGACTATCTTTACTTCTTTTGTATTCTTGTCACACATGTGGAAGATTAATTGACTCTATGTACATGTGCATGTATCTGGGGGGTCTCCATGTCTATTTATAAGACAGTATCACAGTTTTTAATTACTATAGCTTTGCAATACAAATTGAAATCAGGAAGTGTGATGCCTCTAGATTTGCTCTTATTGCTCAAGATTGTTTTGGTTACTCTGGGTCTTTTGTAGTCTCATATGAATTTTAAGATTTTTTTTGTTTACCATTTCTGTAAAAAATACCATTAGAATATGCAGATCACTTTGAGTATAGACATTTTTAAAATATATTTTTATTGATTTCAGAGAGAAAGGGAGAGGGAGAGGGAGATAGAAACATCAATGATGAGAGAGAATCACTGATCTGCGGCCTCCTGCATGTTCCCCACTGGGGATAGAGCCCACAACCCAGGCATGTGCCCTGACTGGGAATCAAATTGTGACCTCTTGGTTCATAGATCCAGGCTCAACCACTGAGTTATACCAGCTGGGTGGGTATAGACATTTTAACAATGTTAATTCTTTCAAACCATGAATATAAGATACTCTTCCATTTATTTGTGCTTTCTTCAATTTCTTTCACCAGTGTTTTACAGTTTTTAGCATACAGATCTTTCAGCTGCTTGATTAAATTTATTATTAATGTACTTTACAATTTTTGACATTATTGCAAATGGGATTGTTTTCTTAATTTCTTTTTAGATACTTTTTTGTTAGTGTATTAAAATATGCAACTTATAAACTTATTTTATATATTGATTTTGTATCCTGAAACTTTATTGAATTATTAGCTCAAACACTTTTTTTAGTGGAGTCTTTTAAGTTTCCTATATATAAGATCATGTCATCTGCACACAAAGACAATTTTTCTTCTTGCTTTCTGATTTGGATGCCTTTTATTTACCTTTCATAATTCATTGCTCAGTCTAAGACTTCCAGTACTATATTGAATATAAGTGGTGTGAGTGGGTATCCTTGTCTTGTAACTGATTGTAGAAGAAACCATTTGATTTTTTCACTGTTGAGTATGATGTTATCATATATGACCTATATTATATTGAGGTACATTTCTGATTTGTTGAGTTTTTATCATAATGATGTTGAATTTTGTGAGATGCTTTTTCTGCATCTTCTGAAATGATCACACATTTTTAAGGTCTTCATTCTGTTAGTCAAGTGTATTCCATTAACCGATTTGCATATGTTGCACCATCCTTGCGTCCCAAAGATAAATTCTACTTCATCATAGTCTATTATCCTTTTAATTTCCTGTGGAATTTGGTTGACCAGCATTTTGTTGAGAATTTTTGCATCCATGTTCATCAGAGATACTGGCCTATAGTTTTCACTTCTTGCAGTACTCTTGTGTGGCTTTGGTATCAGGATAATGCTAGCTAAAATAAGCTGGGAAATGTTCCCTTCTTCACAATTTTTAGAGGAGTATGGAAAGGTTTGGTAATAATTCCACTTAAAATATTTGGTAGAGTGTACCAGTAAACCCATCTATTCCTGTACTTTTCTTTGGTGGGAGGTTTTTGGTTACTGATTCAAACACTTCCTCTCATTCTTAGTCTATTCAGAGTTTCTGTTTTTCCATGATTTAGTCTTGAGAGGTTGTATTTTTCAAGGAATTTATCCATTTTTTTCTAGAAGGTACAATTTATTAGCACATAATTGTACATAGTAGTCCTTTATAATATATTTAATTTTTGTTGTACTGGCTCCTCTTTTATTTATATTTATTTATTTATTTATTTGAGCCTCTCTCTTTTTCTTAGTCCACATAAAGGCCTTTCAGTTTTGTTAATCTTTTTTTTTATTTATTAAATTTATTTTGTTTAATTTTTAATTTTTTAAAATTAATCTTTATTGTTGAGATTATGCAGATGTCTCTCTTTTTTCCCCCATAGCTCCCCTATACCCCATTCCCATTCTACCCCAGGCCCTCACCACCCTATTATCTGTGTTGATAGGTAATGCATACATGCATATAAGATCTTTGTCTAATCTCTTCCCACCCCCACACCCCCTTCCCTCTGAGAATCATCAGTCTGTTCCATTTCCAAGCCCCTGATTCTATTCAATTCATCAGTTTATTCTGTTCATCAGATTTTTTATTCGTTTGATTTTTAGGTTCAATTGTTGATAGATCTTAAAGGATACCTTTCAGCATTTCATATAATACTGGTTTGGTGGTGATGAACTCCCTTAGCTTTTTCTTGTCTATGAAGATCTTTATTTGACCTTCAATTCTAAATGATAGCTTTGCTGGGTAGAGTAATCTTGGTTGTAGGTTCTTGCTATTCATCACTTTGAATATCTCTTTGCACTCCCTTCTGGCCTGCATAGTTTCTGTTGAGAAGTCAGCTGACAGTCATATGGGCACTCCCTTGTAGGTAACTAACTTTTTCTCTTGCTGCTTTTAAGATTCTCTCTTTGTCTTTTGCCCTTGGCATTTTACTTATGATATGTCTAGGTGTGGTCCTCTTTGGATTCCTCTTGTTTGGAGATCTCTATGCTTCCTGGACTTGTAAGTCTATTTATTTCACCAGGTAGGGGAAGTTTTCTGTCATTATTTCTTCAAATAGGTTTTCAATATCTTGCTCTCTCTCTTCTCTGGCACCCCCATAATTCGGATGTTGGTACGCTTGAAGCTGTCCCAGAGGCTCCTTACACTATCTTCATATTTTTGGATTCTTTTTTC
>NW_005361652.1:5016298-5021189 GCF_000412655.1 Myotis brandtii | reverse complement strand
GTATATTATTCTTTATTTCAGTCAGTGTATGCTTAATTTCTGACTGATTAGTGACTTTAAGCATGTTTTCATATGTCTTTTGGCCTTCTGTATGTGCAGTTTCAAAAAGTGTCTATTTAAGTCCTTTGCCCATTTTATGATTGAATTGTCTTACTTTTGTTAAAATGTATGAGTTCCCTATAAATTTTGGAGAATAGATCCTTATCGGATATAACATTGGTAAATATGTTCTCCCATGCAGTAGGCTTTCTTGTTGATTTGTTGATGGTTTCTTTTGTTGGGCAAAAACTTGTTATTTTGATGTAGTCCCATTTGTTTACTTTCTTCTTAGTTTCCATTGCCTTAGGAGCTATATTGGTAAAGATATTGCTATGACATATGTCTGCTATTTTGCAGCCTATGGATTCTTCTAAGATTTTTATGGTTTCCCATCTTACCTTTAAGTCCTTTATCCATTTTGAGTTTATTTTTGTGTATGATGTAAGTTGGTGGTCTAGTTTCATTTTTTTGCATGTATCTGTCCAATTTGCCCAACACCATTTATTAGACTGTCTTGACTTCATTGTATGCTCTTGCCTCCTCTGTCAAATATTAATTGAGCATAATGGCTTGGATCAATTTCTGAGTTCTCTGTTCTGTTCCATTGCTCTATGTGTCTGTTCTTGTGCCAGTACCAGGCCGTTTTGAGAACCGTGGCTTGGTAATATAGTTTGATGTCTGGTATTGTGATCCCTCCAACTTTGCTCTTCTTTCTCTAGAATGCTGTGCTTATCCGGGGTCCTTTTTTGCTCCATATGAATTTTTGGAGAGTTTGTTCTAGGTCTGAGAAAGATTCCTTTGGTATTTTAATTGGGATTGCATTAAACCTATAGATTGTTTTGGGTAGTATGGACATCTTAATGATGTTGATTCTACCAATCCATGAACACGGTATATACTTCTATTTGTTTATGTCTTCCTCTATCTCTTTTTTAGTGTCCTGTAGTTTTCTGAGTACAGGTTTTGTACCTCCTTAGTTAAGTTTATTCCTAGGTATCTTATTTTTTTATTTATGCAATGGTAAATGGGATTTTTTTTTGTTTCTCTTTCTGTGAGTTCATTATTGGTGTATAAAAAGACCATAAATTTCTGGGTGGTAATTTTGTATCCTGCTACATTGCTGAATTCATTTATTAGTTCTACTATTTTTTTTTTGATAGAGTCTTTAGGGTTGTCTACGTACAACATCATGTCATCTAATACATATAATGACAGTTTTACTTCTTTTCCAATTTGGATGCCTTTTATTTGTTCTTCTTGCATGATCACTCTGGCTAACACTTCCAGTACTATGTTGAACAGGAGTGGTGAGAGTGGGCATCCCTGTCTTTTTCCTGTTCTTAAGGGAAATAGTTTTTGCCCATTGAGTATGATGTTGGCTGTAGGTTTGTCATATAAGGCTTTTATTATGTTGAGGAATGATCTCTCTATTACCTCTTTGTTGAGAGTTTTTATCAAGAAAAGGTGTTTGATTTTGTCAAATGATTTTTCTTCATCAATTGATATGATTGTGTGATTTTTATCTCCCAATTTGTTTATGTGAAGTATCACGTTTATTGATTTGGGTATATTGTACCATCCTTGCATAACAAGAATAAATCCCACTTGGTCATGGTGTATAATCTTTCTAATGTCATGTTAGATCCAATTTGATAGAATTTTGTTGAGCATTTTAGCATCTATGTTCATCAGGAATATTGTCCTGTAAGTCTCTTTTTTGTGGTGTCTTATCTGGTTTTGGGATTAGGGTAATGCTGGCTTCATAGGTAGAGCTTGGAAGTGTTCCTTCCTCTTGAATTTTTTGGAATAGTCTGAGGAGGATAGGTTTAAGTTCTTCTTTGAATGTTTGGTAAAACTCCCCTGTGAAGCTGTCTGGCCCAGGGCTTTTGTTTGCTGAAAGTTTTTTGATTACTGCTTCAATTTCCTTCATAGTTATTGGCCTATTCAGATTTTTTTATTCTTCCTGATTGAGTTTTGGAAGGTCGTATTTTTCTAGGAATATGTCCATTTCTTCTAGGTTGACCAGTTTGTTGGAATAGAGTTGTACATAGTACTTTTTTACAATCCTTTGTATTTCTGTGGAGTCTGTTCTTATTTCGCCTCTTTCTTTTCTGATTTTGTTTATTTGGGTCCTTTCTTTGACAATTTTTGACTTAATGATAATTTGTCTGATTTAAGAATAGCTACCCCTGCTCTATTTTGATTACCATTCATGAAATATCTTTTTCCATCCATTAACTTTCAGCCTATATGTGCCCTTAAGGCTAATATAAGTCTCTTGTTGTACCTGGTTTAATTTTGTTTTTATCCATTCAGCCACTCTATCTTTTGATTGGAGAATTTAATCAATTTATATTTCAAGTAATTCTGATAGGTAAGGACTTAATATTGTCATTTTAAAACTATTTTTTACTGCTTTGCAATTACTTTGTTCTTTTCTTCAATCTTGCTGTCTTCCTTTGTGATTTATTTTTTTTGTGTGATGTTTTGATTCCCTTATCTTTAACTTTTATTTATCTACTACACATTTTTTCTTTGTGATTACCACAGTACTTACATAAAACTTCTTCCTTTTTTACCTTTTTTATATTGATTTGAGAGACAGAGACAGAGAGATTGATTTGTTATTCCACTTATTTATGCATTCACTAGTTGATTCTTTAGTATGTGACCTGAGGAATTGAACCCACAAACTTGGCATATTGAGACAACACTAACCAACTGAGCTATCCAGCCAGGGCTAAAACTTCTTATAATTATAACACCTATTTGTAAAATGAGGAGGCTGGACTAATTGATTTATCTAAAATATGTTTTGTTTTAATATTTCTGTAAGTTTTTCTATGTATGCATATGTGATTAGAGTTAATTTTATATCATTAAATGACTTGTTAAATCTAAGAAGGACTCCGATTTGAATAGAGAATTCCAGTTGATTATGCGATGTAGAAAGTTGTGAGATAATGAGAAAAGAGTTAAGTAAGTTCCAGAGGTATCTCAGCACAACATATCCAAAATGAAAGTTACTATCGTCTCTCTGCCCAGGATTTCCTCTCTTCAGTTTAATCTATTACCTAATTTTAGAGAACTTTTGTAAAATACAAAACGAATCATGTAGCTCCTCTTAAATGTTAAAATATAAATGTCTCACCATGTCTGATAGGATAAAGTCTAACCAACTTAACATAGGATATGAAGTCTGACATTTTCTAGTCCCCACCTACCTCTCCAGCCATAAAATAATCTATCATTTTTCTATACTCTACATTAATGTTGTGTTGAATTAACCTTCTAAATACACTCCTCTTTTTCTTTCTCACTTTCATTCTCTCTGTGTCTCATATGTTTGTGTGTAACTGGCAGCAGACCCAAAGTGAAATGAGCTTCATTAAGACAGAATTATATACAGAGGGCTACTTATCTGATTTTATACAAGCAAGCCACCAAGTTCTTAATAGTCATGGACACACACAGTAGAGTGTTGAAGGCCAGGGTGGGGGACTGGAGTAGGCTACAAGGGGTCAATGGGGGAAAAGGGGGCACCTATGTAATACTTTCAACAATACAGATTTTTTTTTAAAAAAGGTAGGTCCTGCTCAGTGTATGCATATTGATTCAAAAATTATTTCAAAATAAAACTTTATTTGAATATCAAAACTACATACTGAAAATGCCAATTCACTGTCAATAATGAAAAGTAAAAACAATTTACTCTGAATGGACAAATATCAACAACCATAAGGAATTGAGAGTGGGTTTAGATAACAGCTTTCAGGTTTCCTCACTAAGGAAGAGCTAATAATTCTTATTATGGTTTAAAGTGGTCATTGGACTAGGTTAATCTAGCCTTACTTCTCTTTTTTGTGTCCAACCTTAATCTCATCCCATATAACTTGTTCTCTGGAATAGATCCTTTCTTTAAATTATTTTGTTTTATTTTTAAATAGCTGCATATAAATGTCTTTATTCTCAAGTACACCTGAAACTAACATAGAACAATATTGAATTTAATATATACTTTTCATTGCAATATTATAATTAAAAATCATAGAAAATTCATGTCATTTTTAAGATCTTTGAATACTCAATATTTACTCATCAATTTCATCTTTCCAATATGACCTGCAAATTTGTAGTTGATTTTGGAAGCCCATTGGCTCTTAAACCTAAAGGATGTGCATCTGCCTTCTCATGAGTGGGTAGAGTCTCTCAGACATATTAATGTCTCACGTACGGTGACAGGAAGTACATTCTAAACAACCTTTGCAATCTTAACTGGGCCTTGGAGAACAGGTAGAACTGAAAGGGACAACAAAGAAGAAAAGGAATATTCCAAGAAGGGGGAGTAGAATAAGCAAAATCAGAAATGCAGAGATGTCCTTGACAGTTGAATAAAGCAGTAAGGAGGAAGTATGAATGGAATAGAGGGTGCATATTCAGGAAAAGTAGCATGAAAGGTGCACCCACACACACCTTGCCAAGAATGCTCTCTCCTTGCCTTTTTATCTAACTCTTACTAGTTGATAATTTCTGTTAGAATCTTTTTCCTACACAACAAATCTGGGTTAGATGTCTTTTAATGCACCATCTTGGCACCCTTTTCTTCCCTAGCAAATAATTCATACCTATTAGCATTTTTATAACAATTAATTTGTCATTTCCCCTGTACCAAAAGTTCTCAAACTTTAGCATGTGTCAGAATCACCTAGAGCAGGGGTGGGCAAACTTTTTGATTCGAGGGCCACAATGGGTTCTTAAACTGGACCGGAGGGCCAGAACAAAAGCATGGATGGAGTGTTTGTGTGAACTAATATAAATTCAAAGTAAACATCATTACATAAAAGGGTACGGT
>NW_005361652.1:5015739-5016022 GCF_000412655.1 Myotis brandtii | reverse complement strand
GCCTCTCCATCAGAGAGGATGGCGCCCACCTGGCCCCAGCTTAAAATCTATTTCTGCATCTTGGTCTTTCTTTAATTTCTTAATCCCCAGCTCCTCCACTCAGCAAATGGACTGTTTCCTTTTCCATGTGGGACATGGAAAAGAGAGAAACAGCCCTCCACAGCAAGTATCAAAAAATGACTGTTAAAGGACCCAATCCAGCCCAGCTCCCTGTCTGTAAATAAAGTTTTATTGGAACACAGCCTCATTTTGTTATATATTGTCTATAGCTATTACAACATAG
>NW_005361652.1:4989190-4997279 GCF_000412655.1 Myotis brandtii | reverse complement strand
TCCTTTAATTTAAAAAAAGTTTGCAAATTTCTGACCTAAAGGGCTTGTTAAAATAGATTGTTGTGCCTCACATCTAGAGTTTCTGATTTAGTAAGTACAAGTGGGGCCTAATAATGTTCCTGTCTAACAAGTTCCCAGGTGATACTGATTTTGAGCTGCTAGTCTGGAACAACATTCTGAGAACACTGCCTTCAACCAATTAATATTAATTGGCTAAACATTAGAGTCATCTGCAGAGCTTTTACATATTGATATGCCCATCCCACACCTAGAACAATTAAATCAGAATTAGTAGATGTGATACTAATATTTAAGTACATTTTTTAACTCCCCAGGTGATTCCAATATGTGGTCTAGCCATCTTGCCCATAAGCTCTGAGAGGGTAGGCTCCCTGCCTTAGACTTAGGCAAAAAAACAACAACACATAAACTTGCATACTGTAAATGCTACAGTAAATGATTTGTAAATTAATTATTACTTTTCAAGGTAAGTAAAATTATGGATAGAACTCAAGATTTGATCAGGCAATTCACTATTTCACTTAATTGGATAACTCAATGTTTTGTAACTTAAAGAATCTCTACGCTTCATGAATCAACTTCCCTACTTTCACCCTCCTCAGGAAGGCAGCCATATTTGAAAAGAAAGATGACAAGCCTGGCTGGTGTGGCTCATTTGGTTCAGCTTTGACCCATGCACCAAAAGGTTGCTTGTTCCATTCCGGTCAGGGCACATGGATGGTTGTGCATGTGCCCTGACTGCTCTCACATCGATGTTTCTCTCTTCTCCCTTTCTTTCTCTCTAAAAATAAATAAACTATTAATAAGTAAATAAATAAAAAGCAATATGGCAGGCAGACCACCAGGCTGCCACACAGCTCAGAATATTTAACTAAAGGTGTGGAACAATAAACTAACTCAGTAATTTTTAGGCAGAAAACTGGAATTTGGCCAGTTCTTCAAGATACTAAATCCAAAAGAAGAATACATGTTTAATTTGTGATGGGCATACTGTTTCTCTCAAAGTAAAAAATTAGAGGACTCTTGTGAATGTGTATCCTTTTACATGAAGAGACTAGCAGCGGGGTAGAAGGAGGAGATCAGATAATTGTAAAAAGTAACTGCCACATGAGGGAGATGGGCATGAATTCTCCTAATTGGCCTATATGTTTCCATGGTATGAAGAAAAAATGTTAATAACCACTTTTAAATTGTTCTTAAAAGAACAATGCATAGGGGAAACATTCCCCAATATAAGAAAGCTAAAGGCATATATGATATTCCCTTAAAACATGTAGTGAGAACAGTGACACGATTTCCCTTTCTTTTATACAATCCACTAGGCTCTGTGCATCAAATGACACTGCCTTTGAAAACATTATTGCAGTAACCAGTTCAGCTGGGCAGCAAGCAGAGTGAAAAAGCAGGTGGAAAGGAGAAGAGGGTAGAAGCCAAGCTACATGCTACCCATTCTCTGAAGTTGAGAGATAAAATGGAAGAAAGGCCAATGAACTGAAAGGAAATATAATAAAACTAGAGGTCTGGTGCACGAATTCGTGCACCAGTGGGGTCCCTCTGCCTGGCCTGTGGGATGGGGCCGAAACCAGCTCTCCAACATCCCCCGATGGGTCCCAGATTGCGAGAGGGCACAGGCCAGGCTGAGGGCCCCCACCGGTGCATGATCGGGGCCAGAGAGAGACGCAGGAGGTTGGCCAGCCAGGGAGAAACTGAGGGAGGGCTCCAGGGCATGTCTGGCCCAACTTGCTCAGTCCCAGCAGCAAGCTAACCTACTGGTTGGAGCGTCTGCCCCCTGGTGGTCAATGCATGTCATAGCAAGCAGTCGAGTGGCCTTGGCATTTCATTAGCATATTACGCTTTGGTTGGTTGAACGGCTGACCAGTCAACCGGACACTTAGCATATTAGGCTTTTATGATATTGGATAAATATTAAAGAGAGAAATAAGACTGAAAATGAAAGACATTTTGAACAGTGGGGGAAGAAAAATATATCAGTAACTGAGATAGAAAAGGGTGGGAACACCAAGCTAAGAGAACAGGAAAGGAATAACAAAAACAAAAGAAAACTGCAGATAGATAGATTAATAGATGATAGATAGAGAGATAGACAATAGTTTGCTGCTTTGATACATAGATAGACATTTATGTTTTCTTTTCTTCAGAGTAAAAGCAGCAAAGGAAAGCAGGCTTCAAGGAAGCAATGTCCCAAAACCCTAGAAATATTTGCCCCAGGCTCTGAATCAGAGATTTAGGAGCCAGATAAATTAGCTAGCCAGCCCTGAGCTTCAAATCACTGATTGCTGATTATACCTCAGGTTTCAACACCTGAATTAAATGATTCACTGTTGAGATTATTCCCATGTCCAAAGTAAATGAGAGCTTCCTTTCATGTATTTTTCAACATTTTCATCTTAGTTAATGGTGGGTCTATTTAGTCATATTATGTTAGACAATGGAGAAAATATGGAGATGCTATTTCTGACAACCTTGCATGAAATACTAACTTGATTTACAGGTAGTTTGCTTCCTTAGGTTAAAGAAAAACATACCTTAAAACTCTATGTTGTATGCATGCATATAAGCCTAACCAATGGACATAGACAACATGGGGGCAAGGGTATAAGTGGGGGTGTGGGGGGACAATGAGGCAATAAGGACACATATGTAATAGATAAAAAATAGATTTTAAAAAAGAAACTCTATGTTGTGCTCTTATCACAAAATATTAAATTTACACTGCAGAAAGAAATTTTCCAGAGACTCATGGAAAGTTTTAGGTACTCATACAGGTAGCAGTATTTGGCTTTATATGTAGCTATATACTGTTTTATAAGACTGCATATAAACATGTAAACAATATAGCAATATAAAATGGAAATAAGACTGTGATAAAATCAGGAAAAAGGAAAATAATTGCAGAAAAATGAAATAAAATGAATAGTGAAGCCAAATGTATATTTTGAAGCAAGGTATACTTGCTGGAAGGATTAGCAGCCAACAGGAAAAGAAAATATAACCATCTATAGAATTGACATTGTCCTTGAGATTAAGATATTCAAAAAAGCACCACTTTTCCTCTTGCCGTGGAAAGAATTTATCTATGGTTCTTCATAGGGTCAATGCTATGAAATGTGGTAAACAACAACCTAATCTGCAAACTTACATGAAATACAACAACCAGTATCAAAGGGTAATTTATTTTAAGATCACTTATGCAAAGATTTTAAGGCTCTATTTTCTGATGATTTGCTGGAATGGAACTCTGAAGCTACTCTATTCTCCTGTTTTAAGTGCAGAGGTTCATGCTAAATATTCTACAAGGACACACATCTTAATAAAAGAAGACAACCCTAACTCTGGTAGCATGCCAAGAGAGTACTAAGGACAGTCAAAGGTTCTGCTCCATAAAAAATGGCTTTACCCTAAGAGACAAATGGAAGATCAAAGCTATAAAAATGTTAAATATGTGTAACCAAATACCCACCTCAACTATAAAACCAGTCTTATAGCACCTGCAACAGATGTGTTTACCAAATCTTATATTGTGGGCATATGACTCTCCTTACTGGGTATACAGAAACCTCTTACAATCCTTCTTGAAGTTTTGGGAGCTAAATGATTGGCACTCATCAATGAAATGTGATTGTGTCAACTATGGGCTGATGTAGTAAAAAGGCCCTGGACAATTGCCTAGTCTCCCTCTGCTACTTTTAGGATGCTAGGGATGAAACCTTAACTTGGGATCATGAAATCACATGATAGCTAGATTATTGAGTCACTGCATGGAAGACAGCCACCCTTGAGAAATTGCCCAAACTCCCATCAGACTTCACTGAGTGAAAAATAAATTTTTGTTGTGTTAATCTCATGAGATTTGGTATTGCCAATAAATTTAGCCTACTATGACTAATAGAGCCTCCATATAAAGCTTATCCCCCATATAAATTCCTTGCTAAACTGGTTACAACATGTACTTCTAAATCACTGAAGGAGTTGACCTACTATATGGGATCCTTACCCATGCCAATAAATGCTTGGTAACACGTACCATAACAAAACCACATAGTTTTGATTTTTGAACATTCTGTGAATTCATTTTTTTCTGGCAGTAAATAGTCCACTGTCCAGTAAAGCCATTTTATCAGTCAGGGTACTGGCAGGAAACATATAGCATATATTCAAATGGACTAATTGAAGGTAATTTAATAAAGGGACTTTTTAAAATTGTTAATAGGGTTAAAATAATAAGGTAAGGAAAATCAATAAGTTTTCATTAATATCTCAGGCTAGCAAAAGTATAGATCTATCACATCATTAGAGCTGAAGGGGTAAAGAAAATAACATGGTTCCCAGTATCCAGATAAAGCTAGAGCTCTAGCCTTCAGGAAGGAAATGAAATCACAGCTAACTTGTAACTTGTAGCCTGATCTCTTTTTTTCCCTAGCCTTCTGATCTTCTGTAAGTGCATCTGATAAGATGCCAGAGCAGAATAGAATGGAGACTGTTAGTACAATCCAAAGAGGTCTATCATCCAAGGCACAAAAGAGGGTAGATATGGTAGGAGGGTGGATATGCAGGGAGAAATGGAATATATCCAGGATAGCCACTCAAAATTAAGCCATCTTCATACTGGATAATTTTTGTCTTTCTGTTCTCAGTAGGGGAAGAATAGTTTAAAGTAATATTAAGCCATTTCATGTAGTTCAATACAGGGTGTAGCAAAAGTAGGTTTATAGTTCCTCACGTGAAAAATAATACAATAATCCTATATAATAAAAGCCTAGGTGGCATCACGCCCTTGTGTGACACCCTCGAGCGACGTTGTCACTAGATGGCCGCCACAAAATGGTCACCACAAATGGCCACCACAAGATGGCCACACACACAGTAGAGTTGGGGCCCAGTGGCTGCTCCACGCGGTGAGGCCTGGGGGTCCCACAGCTCTGCTCAGTGCAGAGGAGGCCGGTCCTGGCGTCTGTGCTGCCTCACATGGAGGAGGCGGGTCCCCGCAGAGGAGGCGGGTTGTGGCAGGCAAGGGCAGGTGCGGGTGATCAGGCTGGCAGGGGAGGGCAGTTGGGGACTATAGGGCTGGCAGGGGAGCAATTAGGGGCAACCAGGCTGGCAGGCAGAAGCAGTTAGGGGCAAACAGGCAGGCAGGCAGGTGAGCAGTTAGGAGCCAGCTGTGCCGGGATCAGGCCTAAACCGGAAGTCACATCCTGCGAGGGGTCCCAGATTGGAGAGGGTGCAGGCCGGGCTGAGGGATGCCCCCCACCCCCCTGCATGAATTTCATGCACCAGGCCTCTAGTTAATAAATAGTAATACAAGAATAAACTGTTTCATGTACTCACAATTGTAAACCTACTTTTGCCCAACCCTTTATTATTCTTACTGGATATTGTTATGTTAATAATAAAAATATCCCTATCAACCACTAAGTTAGTATTAAGGTAAGATCTTATATAAATAACATTTTAAAAGTTCATATTGAACTCATGATATTACCCACAGACTATTTCTCTGTGCAAAGCAAAAGACAATTTTATGTAATACTTAATAGGATTTTTCAAAAAGTGATAATTAGTATAAAAATAGTGAGGGAGAAACCATTTAAGAGATTATCATAATATGGCAATCAAGACTTTCTGAGGTATTGAAGAAAGATGGAGAAGAATTGGAAAACAAGGACAGAATAGGAGAGATAATCAGGAGTTTGAATGTATAGACTTGTCAGAATTGATTGTAGAGAATAAAGACATTAAAAAAAGAAAGAAAATAAAATGTTTCTAATTATTCTGAGAGAATGAGCCATGAAATCTGTACTGATTTTGACCTAGCACCTTGTAGCCAATTTGAATGGACCCAGTGTTTGAGGACCCAGTTTATTTACAATGGCAAACTGGCGAGCCAACTACTGGAACATCGATGTTGTGTGGTTATTAAATAGGACCAAACTTTCCTTCACAATTCCTCCATCTTTTCTTGACAGGAAATTTACCCTCTGACCAGAGATGTATAAGGTCTTCATCAAACTATATCTTTACTTCTGCTCCTCACTTAGAACCATTTTATATAGGCTCCCATGTTCTATTTCAGAAAATAATAATTCAAATAATTCAGAGTGCATTCCCTAGCAGTCTTAGTTGCTTTATGCTGCAAATATAAATCATGTATACATGACATTATCTTTACAAAGCATTTGACAACCATTAATTAAATATCAAAACACTCTTATACTTTTCTAATGAAAATGAACATTCATAGAATGCTACCAACAAGTAAAACTGACCAATGGACAAAGATTTTCTTAAATGTGTCCCTCATTTGCCAGGCACTAAGAGTCTACAAGCTACTCCACAAAGCCCATGTCTTCCTAACACAGAGGCTCTTCCTGCACCTAGAATATGGCCATCCTATGCTCACAAATTCCCTTTTCTTACCTCTAAAAATCTACCCCCTTAGGGTAGTAGTATTCATTTATGAAAATAAAAAAAATTCTGTCTAAGTTATTACCATATACTACAGTATCTGAAACCTAATGTGTTATAGTACATAGTGGGGGATTTCATGCACTGTGACAGAGCAGTGGGCTTGATTTTTTGGTAAAGGAGTTTGCTTTGGAGATTTTTTGTTGTTGTTTTGTTTTGTTTTCCCCCATGTCCACACTATTGAAAATTAGTCTTGGATATACTAATATTAAACATATAGCATGAAGGCAGGGTCAGGATGGCAGAGTAAGTAGATGCTGAGCTCAGTTCCTTCCATGGATACACCAAAATGACAACTAAATATAGAGCAATAATCACTGAGAGTGATCTGAAGACTAGCTGAATAAATTTTTTACAATTAAGGATATAAAAATGGGTCACATTGAGATAAGTAAGAGGATCAGAGATGCAATCTAGCCAGTACCTACACCTATATGTGGCAGTTCACACATGGAGGAGGTATCATCACTGTGGTCTCCCCTGAAAAGGAAGGGGTTTGAGCATCACAATGGGTCCCCCCAGTCTGGAGGACATACACCAGGAAAAGGAGATCCCAAATTAGAGAACCAGAGAAGCTTATATCCAAGAGAGCTATAGGAAAATGAGACTTTGCTCTTTTTTAAAAAAAATCTTTATTGTTGAGAGTATTATATATGTCCCCCTCACCCCTCATTTCCCCCCTTTACCTGGTTTCTACCATATCCCAGGCCTTCACCACCCTATTGTCTCTACCATAGGTAATGCATATCCTATCTAATAATAGACAAACATGGTAATTAACCATACCTCCGCTACGCTTCCCATTGGCTAATCAGGGTGATATGCAAATTAACTGCCAACCAAGATGGTGGCCGGAAGCCAGGCAGCTGAAGCAAACATGAGGCTTGCTTGCTCCAGTGATGGAGGAAGCCAAGGTTCCCCGCCTGCCGTGGCCCGGATCTGAGCTCCAGTCTAAGCAACAATGTTGCAATTATAGAAGCTAAACAAACCCCAGATACCTGCTTTCAGCCAGCCGGCCTCGGAGCTGGAGCCTCAACAAAGTTTCAATTACAGAAGGTAAATAAATCCCAGAATAAAAAAAAAGAAAAAAAGGAGAGACTGGGAGCTTCAGTTCCAGGCTTGGCCCACCTGAAAACAGCCATCAGCCCCTCATCCAGGCTGGCCAGGCACCCCAGTGGGGACCCCCACCCTGAGGGGGTGCGGGCAGCCTGAAAACAGCCATCAGCCCCTCATTAGAGCTGGACCCCCACCCTGATCCAGGACACCATTCAGGGCAAACCAGCTGGCCCCTACCCGTGCACCAGGCCTCTATCCTATATAGTAAAAGGGTAATACGCAAACTGACCCTAACAGCAGAAAGACTGGGAATGACTGGTCACTATGACACACACTGACCACCAGGGGGTAGACGCTCAATGCAGGAGCTCAGCTCAGCCACAAGCCAGACTGACAGCTGCCAGTACAGTGGTGGTGGTGGGAGCCTCTCCTGCCTCCTCAGCAGCGCTAAGGATGTCTGACTGCAGCTTAGGTCTGCTCCCCACTGGCAAGTGGACATCCCCCGAGGGCTGCCGGGCTGCCAGAGGGA
>NW_005361652.1:4983503-4988859 GCF_000412655.1 Myotis brandtii | reverse complement strand
ACACAAGACACGGGGGGGTATGGGAGGCCGGGGGAATGTCAAGGGGGGGAAAAAAGGAGACATATATATTACTCTTTGTAATACTTTAAGCAATAAAACAATTAAAAAATAAAATAAAATAAATAAAATTGTATCAAACCAAAAAAACAAAACACCACTTATTCTTGTATTATTATTTATTATTGTATTACTAGAGGCCCGTTGCAGGAAGATTCCTGCAATAATAGGGCTTCCTCAGGCCTATTCCTGCAAGAATAGGGCTTCCTGAGGCTGGAGTGAAGCAGTGGATTGGCGGGCTTCGCTCCCTTCTCCTTCACCTCGATTCCTCCCATCTCCGCTGCCTGTCTCCTTCCCGTCTCCGCCTCCTGGCTCCCTCCTGTCTCCGCCGCCTGGCTCCCTCCCATCTCCGCTGCCTGGCTTCCTCCCATCTCTGCTGCTGTCCTGTCCTGCTGCCCCGGGTCGCACATGGGAGGGCTGGATGGAGGCAGGACGGGCGGCGGATGACGCTGTCCCACCCTGCCTGCAGTACGCAAATTTAACAGCCATCTTTGTTGGGTTAATTTGCATACTCTTCTGATTGGCTGATGGGCGTAGTGAAGGTATGGTTAATTAGCATCTTTGTCTTTTAGTGTAGATTTTCCATACAAACAACTGTAAACCTACTTTTGCCACACCTTTTATGTACTCTTGTATTCCTTTCACTCAACATGTATTACAGATTTATGCATGTTATTGTCTGTATCAATAGCTCATTTTTATTACCCAATAATATTCTGTGCAAATAAAAAAATAAAAATAAAAATTCAACAATAAAGATTTATTTTAAAAGAAAAAAAAGTGAAACAAAGACTTACCAAAAGAAAAAAAAAAGTATCATGGTACTCATGCAAAAAAAAATATTGAATTTATTGGGGTGACATCTATAATAATAAAAGGGTAATATGCTAATTAGACTGGACATCCTTCCGGACATCATTCTGGATGTCCTTCTGGACGTCATTCTGGATGTCCTTCTGGACGTCATTCTGGATGTCCTTCTGGACGTCATTCTGGATGTCCTTCTGGACGTCATTCTGGATGTCCTTCTGGACGTCATTCTGGATGTCCTTCTGGACGTCATTCTGGATGTCCTTCTGGACGTCATTCTGGATGTCCTTCTGGACGTCATTCTGGATGTCCTTCTGGACGTCATTCTGGATGTCCTTCTGGACGTCATTCTGGATGTCCTTCTGGACGTCATTCTGGATGTCCTTCTGGACGTCATTCTGGATGTCCTTCTGGACGTCATTCTGGATGTCCTTCTGGACGTCATTCTGGATGTCCTTCTGGACGTCATTCTGGATGTCCTTCTGGACGTCATTCTGGATGTCCTTCTGGACGTCATTCTGGATGTCCTTCTGGACGTCATTCTGGATGTCCTTCTGGACGTCATTCTGGATGTCCTTCTGGACGTCATTCTGGATGTCCTTCTGGACGTCATTCTGGATGTCCTTCTGGACGTCATTCTGGATGTCCTTCTGGACGTCATTCTGGATGTCCTTCTGGACGTCATTCTGGATGTCCTTCTGGACTTCATTCTGGATGTCCTTCCAGACGAAGCCGGGGCTGGAGGGAAGCCAGCCCAGGCCCTGAGTGCCAGAGGGAAGCCAGCACCAGCTGCCGGGGAAAGGAAGGTCTACTCTTGCACAGTTTCATGCATCGGGCCTCTAGTTGGTTAATAAAATTACATAGATTTCAGGTGTACTAGTACAATTCTATAATATAGAACCTGTATATTGTATTGTATGTCCACCATCCAAAGTCAAGTCTTCTTGCATCACCATGTATGCCCCCTTTACCATCTCCTACCTCCACCACCGCATTTCCCTCTAGTAATCACCATACTAATAGACTTAGCAATATTTAGTTTGGATATGTGTCCTTGAGCAAGATAAACAAAAGAAAAATAAACAAATGGGACAACATCAAACTGAAAATCTTTTTCACAGTGAAGGAAACCATCAACAAGAAGAGAAGACAACTTACTGAATTGGAGATGCTATTTTCAAATTATATATCCAATCACTGGCAAAAATCCACAGTATATAAAGAATTCATACAACTCAATATCAAAAAAACAAACACTCCAATTTAGCCATGGCCATATAACTCAATTCGGTGGAAGCATAATGCCTTACACCAAAAAGGCAGCATGTTCAATTCTCTCTCTCTCTCTCTCTCTCTCTCTCTCTCTCTCTCTCATCTGTCTCTGTCTCTCTTTCCATTCCCCTCTCTCTAAAACATAACCTTGGATGAGGATTCAAAATAAATAAATAAATAAATTGATTGATTGATTGATTGATTAATAGAATAGATAGGATTAGCATTAAAAGAGCCATGAGCCATACAGTTCTTTCAGCAATTATCAGAGCTCATAAAACAAATTATGTTAAAAGAACATGGAGAAGGTGGAGAAGAAAGTAGAGAAGCAGAGGCAGCAGTGGCGCAGACAAAAAATTGCTGCCCAGATGCAGCACCCACATTTGTAATACTTACCAACATTTCAAACATGTAAACTTTCAGACAAAAAATACCAAAAAAGAAACCCATACAAAAATACCTAAGCATCATTTCTTAAATACCCTATTTAGCTGTTAGTATAGAGTATCATTCTTTTGCATTCTATTTGTTTCCAGCTTATGATATAAATAAACAACACTGTATTCCCTTAATATTTGTCCATTATGTGCTAAGAGCAAAAATCTATTAAGGCTTTCAGTGTTAATGTACTAGAATTTTTCACATTTCAAATATCTAATTATATTTGCTCCTGATGGTGATATAAGGTTTAGGTACTAAGAATTGAAAAGGCAGCTGTAATGTTTATATATTTACCTTATTAAAAAGCAATATCTGCCCTAGCCGGTTTGGCTCAGTGGATAGAGCGTCGGCCTGTGGACTGAAGGGTCCCAGGTTCGATTCTGGCCAAGGGCACATGCCCGGGTTGTGGGCTTGATCCCCAGTAGGGGGCGTGCAGGAGGCAGCCGATCAATGATTCTCTCTCATCATTGATGTTTCTATCTCTCTCTCCTTCTCCCTTCCTCTCTGAAATCAATAAAGAAATATATTTAAAAAAAATAAAAATAAATAAAATAAAATAAAAAGCAATATCTTACACAGACAGTTTCTCTTGTTGGGCTTACCTTGTAAATGTGCTTCCCAATGAAATTCATTATCTCCTGCCTCCTATGCAACATTTTCACAAGTATGATTGATTGACACTTTTAAAAATGAGCATGATGGTCATGTTAATCAGAACTACAGAGTCCAACTTTTAAAAAATGGATCCTCAATATTTATTATGGTAAATGCCTAACCATCATTGTGACCTACAAAGTATAGTGAGCATGGCCACATCAAATGCTTATTTATTGAGCCCCATATTCAGTCACTGTGTACAGAAGGAAGGGAGTTAGGCAAGTTTGTTTTCTTCAAGAAATTTACAAGAAAATATAGAAGATACAAAAGTATTTATCATACATTGCTATAATGAAAGTTTGTAAATGTTACAGTGATGGCACTAAAAGAGTGCAATCAACTCTGCTAGAGTGGTGGAGAAAACTTTGTCAAAAGGAAACACTTTAGCTGGATCTTGAAGCACCAGCATTTGACTAGGCAGACAACGGAAGAGAAGAGATTACTCAGGTAATATATGCAAAATCTCAGAAACAAGAACCAATGTAGGACCTTAGGGAAACTGCAAGTACTGTTTTAAAGCAGTGTCATAAATATAGAATAAAAAGAGTTGATGGGAGGCTGAGAAAAACAAACAAAAAAAAAAGATGAGGCTCAGTATTTAAGGGTAAAACCATGATGAGGCTTGTCTAGACTTCATGCTGTAGTACGTGAAATAAGTGATGGTGACTCTTCACATGATTTTAATCAAAGAAGGCCATACTTAGTTCTTATTTGTAAATTCCCACTCCAACAGCAATGACATTAATGTAGTATAAGGGGATTGAAGGCAGGGAGATGCATTGTGAGACAAACACAAGAGTTTACACAAGAGATAATAATAGCCTTATCTGAAGCATTGACACCGAAGATGGACAAGAGGGAATAGAATATAGTAGAAAGAAAGTCAGAGGAGATAATGTCCAGCATCTTCCATCCCAGGTAGAAAATGAAGAGATAAAATCAACAGATCTAACTTTTCTGTGACTACTTTAGAAAATTAAGTATTGAGAGTGACATGTGTGATGGAATGAACTCTAGATTTGAGTCAGAAAACCTGGCTTTTAGTCCCAGCTCTATTATTAACCAGTTATGTTACCTTGGAGGAGTCATTTTTCTTTCTCTAGATTCCAATTGCTCATCTTCAAAATGTAAGGGATTGTTTGATGACCTGTGACATCCCTTCCATCTCTGTCATTCTATGGCTCTAGGGCTGATTTGGAGACAAGGAGGCAGGCAGTTCCTAACTTAGGTAACTCCCTTAACTAAGGAGAAAAAGAAACCAAATCCCTAAAGTAGCAGGTAGGATGGAAGATTTTTGTGTCACTTAAGAAGAATCATACATGAGTGTAGTCACCTCTCAGTATCAAGGCACTGCTTATTCATTTGCCAGAATATCTGTGACCTCCACTTCTCCTCCTGACTAACTGGCTTTTAGGCATGTCTTTGTTCATTAACATCTCCAATGTAGGGTAAGAAGAGAAGGGGGGAAACACAAGGACCACATTTGCTGCTTATTAGAAACTCTGTCTTTTTTATTTCACGTGGATTTAAGAGGAAGAAGATTGAAAATATAAGCTAAAAACAAGGTTTTAGAATTGTTAGTGGTTTTCAATTATACAGGTTAGCCCTATACTTACAGATAACTGGAAGTTTAATATCATAAGTTACTTGCAAAGAATGAAAACAAATGGTGTGAAAGTGAACTTTAAAAACCTAGCAGATAGAAAGTAAAATAAAAGCTCATTTAAAGATCAATTTTACTTCTTGGTATAAAAGAAATGTTATAGCATTGATCCCTCTAAGACATTCACTATAGCCTGGTCCTGCTTAGCTTAAAATTATTTGGACAATAAATGTCTGCTACTTCAAATTGGCTAATAGTGCTCAGATAAAAATGCTTAGCTCTCTTGCAGAGAGACTGGTATGTGTGAATAATAAGAGTTTCTATGCTCCTCAGGCATTTAACCAATTTCCCCTTTGAAATGCCCAAATGAACTTACTATAAAAAGGAACAATCCAAAACCTATGGGACACAGCGAAAGCAGTCTTGAGAGGGAAGTTCATAGCACTACAAGCCTACTGCAAAAAACAAGAAACAATGGTAATAAATTACCTAACCCTAAAACTCAAAGAGTTAAAA
>NW_005361652.1:4974854-4980658 GCF_000412655.1 Myotis brandtii | reverse complement strand
ATGGACACAAGACACTGGGGGGTAGGGGAGGCCGGGGGAAGGTCAAGGGGGGAAAAAAAGGAGACATATGTAATAGTCTTTGTAATACTTTAAGCAATAAAATAACAATAATAATAAATAAAATACTAGAAGAAAAGGAACAAAATGTCTATATATATCATTGTTCATATAATATATTCAAAAAATATAAATTTAAAAGAAGCAGAATAGCCTGGTACTCTAGGAAAAAAAGCAAAGAGAAAGAAAGAAAGAAAGAAAGAAAGAAAGAAAGAAAGAAAGAAAGAAAGAAAGAAAGAAAGAAACTGTAGATAATCTGATTTTTTGAACTAAACCATCATATGTGGTAATTGGATAACTAGTCGAGAGGGCAGTTTTATGAAGTGTGAGGATTTTCCACATAAAAATACATCATATTTTGGGCTTTTTGTTAATCGCTACCAAATGCCAAAATATTCTTGTATCTTTATCGCTCATTTTTATAAATCATATGTAAATTGGTACCAATACTCAAGGGGCATTTGAGTAGTAGGAGAGCACTCACATGCCTTAAAAAATAAGGGTTAAGCATTAAGGTGATTTGAATTCTCTGGAAAGTATGAGATCAACACAATTCTCCAGCCTTTAAAATACATATTGCGGGGGGCAAATAGGGAGAAAATATAATTTGTGTGAATAAAATGGCTGGCAATCTGATGTTTTACAGTTTACAAAGCATTTTCTTTTATATTATTTTATTTAACCTTTACAACAGCATTATACCCTGAGCACTGTCATACCTATTTTACATATGAGAAAACAGGATTGAGGAAATTCATTAACTAGTTCACAAAGCTTATTAATGACAAAATTTGAATTTAAACTTATGTCCTGGAATGCCAAGTTTAGTTTATACACCTAGACTAGTTATGGATCTGCAACCTCAATATTTGGACCAGTGAGGGTTCTGGATTCAAGGAAACTTAACTAAAATGCTCAGGAAATGAGGTCTTCTGGTTATTAAAATCCTATTTTTCAACATTTGTATTGACCATTATAATGTATATTCAACAATTTTATGGCATAGTAAATAAAAATATGAAAAATAATTTAATCTTACTGATATACATAGTAAACTAAACAAATATTTGTTGATTGGCAGCCTCAAAACCAGTATTCTTATCATTAATGTTCAGGAGTGTGATAGGGCTCTAACCCAAATTTATATTTACTTCAGGACACACAAAGGAAGTTATTAGAATAAATTATTGATGAGAGCTTGTATTATTTGCTTTTTTTCCCCTAAAGTCAAGTTGAAGAAAAAAAAATCAGCTAGGTATCTTTGAATTAATTGAATCTTTACTACAATATATAAATATATTTCACTGTAAGTGTGTCTCCCTTTTAGCACATTAGACACAAAGCCAAGAGTAGCCAGACTAAACAAAATGTAAGTTGAGGGTTTTGGGTCAAGTGAAAATCACTTCCATTTCTTGGAATGCACTATGAGGATCCTAGAAAGTGGGTAAAGTTTTCATTTATTCTGGAGAAGGAAATCACAGAAATGTGTAACTTTTTGAAACATCTACATGAGCATCTAATCTACATTACCATCAAATCTACATTATGATGAGGAAAGGGGTAAAAGGAACTCTGTCATGATGGCTACACCAGAGCCATTGTGAGGCAGGAATCAATTGGTTAATCTATGAAGTGGAATCAAGCTTCTTGGGGAAGTCAAGATGAACTTACATTAAGCATATTACAAAGTACCCCCAATGACAAATTTAATAAGCAATATAGTGATCTGTTATAGTGATCATTATGGAAAAGGAAATAGATTTAGACTACTGGAATGTTAAATTTTAATGTCTTACTTGAGTCTTTTTAATGTTTTCTTTCCTCAAAGGACATGAAGAAGAAATATTCAAATCCCTCCTTACTGGGCTTTTGTTTGGAAGCAAAAATATTTTCCAACAATTATTTTCTCATTAACACAAGGGTAAAGCAAGACTGTCACGATCTATTCTTTGCCCGTGTCCCCTAATAACCCGAAATAATATTTCAGAAGCAATCTCCCTCATCTCCAGTGAAATTTTTCTCTAACAAAGATTGTGTGTGTCTTGCATTAGTTCATATTATAGCCCAATTCTGACATGTTCTGATCTATGCATTTTATATATGATAGTGATCTGAATGCAATATAATAAAGCTTAGAATTAATCTATGTGCATTTCAATATTTAATAAAAACAGCTAACAAAAATTTTCCCAATTAGCATAGGCATTAACCTTCATTTTTATCTAGTATGTTAAATTAACTGAAGAATAATTATCCTGAAAATTAGACCAAATTATTTTCATTTGGTTTCCCAATTTATTCCTGTAATATGAATTGATAAATTTTTGGACAGCTCATGCTATATCTAAACTCAATGATTCATTCTTAATTTCTTTCAATTGTCTCCATAAAAACAATTTGTATTTCAGAATATATGTAAAATACAAGTAATCTGCAATGATTAAAAGTTATTTTAAAATATTTGCCTTTCACAGAAACTAGAAAACATACCTAATTGATTCATTTAAATTCTTTAACCAGCGAATTAAAAATTGAACAGCTAAATTCCATCCCATTTTATTTTATTATACATTTATGGCATGGCTTAAATGAGTTGTGATTCCCAAGGAATGCTGTTGTCCCCATTGTGTGGGAGTAAAATAGGCATTAATAAATCTTGGGTGGCTTTGAAACAGAAGCCATCAATGAACAATCTAATTCAGCCATAGAAGTAAGACTGCCATTGGATATCCTAGGGCCCAAAAAAAGTTCAAATAAAAATTTAAGTTAAAATACAATTTAATATGTTCTGTCTTCTTTGCTAGTGTCTTATTTGGTATCTGTGAACTGAGCAGAGCTAGTACCACTGTTGGACAAAAGTACTTGGGTAGAACTTTGGATCAAGTCTTCATGACTAAGAGGTTAAGAATATGTTAATCAAATATCCAGATAATGTTAAAACTGACAAGGTTTATGTACAGAAATAGCATGCAAAGTGAATACTAATATACTGATAAAGCAGTGCTATGAAATGGGAATAAAGCCAACAGGAAAAAGCACAAAGTATTAGGAACAAACTTCAGGGTCAAAGAAAGACAATGACAGATACAGGATAGAAGAGGCCTCGTTAAAAGTAAGTATAGCTTAAGAGAGTAGTTCATAACTGACTAAAAGCTCAATAAGTGTCAGTATTGCAATAATATTTGCAAAGATGACTCATGTACAGAAAAATGACACACTAAGAAAGGTATTATTTCACACTCTTTACTAGCCATAGTCTTAAAGAACTAACATTTGTTGGGCTACATGTTAGTGTGCTATAATGTTATATACACATCTCATTTAATTCTTCCAATATCCTACTCCCTAAGTAATATATTTAACACCATTTTACATTTGAAAAATTGAGGTCCTGGACTTCTCCCAACTCTTTCCTGAACTATATTCTTCAAAACGGCCTGCTTGTGTTGTTTGTTTTAAATCTATCTACGCATTGAGGCATCATGCAGCTTCATCTTGGACTATGGACCATTCTCCTCCCATGACAGTCACTATATTTTACCATGCCTACAGATTGCTTTGCCTCTTGATTGGCATGCTTTATGTGCCTGACTGAACTCTGAACTTCTGCAACTAGGCCTGCTTCTTCTTTCATGAGGTTGGATCCACCTCTTTATCATGAACAAAAAGCTATGCACTGGTAAGTTTAGAGTTTTAATAGAAGTTATTTATTCCTAGATGGTAGGCCTGTCTGAATTCATGTTTGTTTAAAACAGAATAGATATTGAGAAAAATGGCTACTATATAATCTGGGAGTGCAAGGTGTTGTGAAACTGATATCTAAACTAAGCGTTTTCCTTCTCCCTTGGATAATCTGTTCTTTCTCATTAAAAAAAAATGCAAGAATGGTTATATAGGACATATGATTTTGCCTGTGATCTACTTTGATTTATTGGTGAAACTACAATGATGAATCACATTTAATTATGATAATTAAAAAAGATAAATCAAAACATACAATTGCCTTTTCATCACAAAGATCATCCTGGCAGAGAAAGAAATACTTTTTTTATCTGATCTCAAACAGTTTCATTCTCAATTAAAATTTCAGAGAATGTTGAGAATCTGAGAATTAAAATGGACTTTAGAAGGTCCATTCCCTAGCCTCCAGGCAGCTGGGTAGCAAAACATTCCAGGATCAGTTATCTAGAACTTTCTTGAAGTCAACCAGCAAAGCATCTTAGTTCTAATAATTTCAATCTTTCACACACTTTTCATCTTCTTTATGTCTATATAGTACCTAAAAACCTGTTGTGTAATATTATTTACTTAATTGAACAAGCTTTGATAGCCAGCTTTAAAGCAATTTTTAAATCAGGGACAGACTAATCATCAGTTTTTGGTTGACCATAGTGGGTTTTCCCCACCTTGGTAACTATAGAGGTCTTTATTATGTTCAATAAGAATTTGCACTGCTTTTGTTTTAACCACTTTTCCACTTCTTAATATCTGAATGATAAAAAAAAACTATTAAATATTTATCGCTATAACAATCATTGAAGATGGGGTTCAAATTCTTGTCATTAAAATAATCTCTATCCCAATATTTTGTACTCATGTGAATTGAAAAACATACTCTAAACTTTTTTGCTACTCTGTGTTGATTTTCCAATTTTCCATCTTGATTTTTAAAATATGGTGAGGCTGTTCCATAGGCAGCACCAAGATACAATAGCTATTATTTTCACTACTAGTGGCCCGGTGCACAAATTTGTGCACATTGAAAGGAAATTAATTAGAAGAAATATTTTAATATTGCTATTCACCCTTTCTCTATAATAGAAGTGCCAACCAAATTCACGATCGACAATGATAGATCAAAACACAGGCGTGCGATTGGCACCAGTGAGAGCTTTATATATATCACGCATGCACGAGTCAACTTAGCCTTTTATAGATATAGAATAAACTTGCTTAATTAGACCTGCTTTCTGATGTAGCTAAACTTTTTCCAGCCCAGTGAAGTACCCCAACTTCTCTTTCAGGTAATTGTTAGCAATACAGCAGTAAATAGCAACACAAAGCAGATTATTATTGTAGATCATGCAGGGAGAACAAAGGGTGAAATGTTTAATTACAGCAGTGTTTGACTATATTCTGTGCGGTGAGAAAACCTGAAGTCATTTTCAAGGTCCACCATTTCTTAATTCTTTTCAGTGGGGTCAAGTTTCTAAGCTTTCTAAATCTCCATTTTCTGGCTAATTAAAAGAAAATAGGATTACACCGAGTCTCCTATCTACCTACTCCAGGACTTCTGTGAGGATCAAATGAGATGAGGCACGGGAAAATGCTTCACAGACATTTGGTTAAAGTGTAAAATGTTTCCACCTCTGTTCCTGGGCTGAAGAAAAAACAGGGAGGCTAGTTGCTAGGGAGAGGAAGCCAGGTGTTGCTACATGATGTCATTACCCAGAGCCCACAGCAGCCGTTTCCCGGCTGGGCTGGGCTGGGCTGAGATGTGGACTGCATTTTGCACCATGGGGTCTTGGCAGCATTGTCTGCAATTTGGTGGAATGTCGCTCTGGGGTGGTGGTGGGGCCTGTGTCCCACTTGGGGAAGCCGAGTGTTGGTTTGTTGGCACCAGGTCCATGGTGCCGGCCAGTGCACGTCCTGCATTGAGCATCTGCCCCCTGGTGGTCAGTGTGTGTCATAGCGACTTGTTGGATGGTCGGACACTTAGCATATTAGCCTTTTATATATAGACTAGA
>NW_005361652.1:4968643-4972466 GCF_000412655.1 Myotis brandtii | reverse complement strand
GCAGCTCCTGCATTGAGTGTCTGCCCCCTGGTGGTCAGTGTGTGTCATAGTGACCAGTCATTCCCAGTCTTTCTGCTGTTAGGGTCAGTTTGCATATTACCCTTTTACTATATAGGATAGAGGCCTGGTGCACGGGTGGGGGCCAGCTGGTTTGCCCTGAAGGGTGTCCCGGATCAGGGCAGGGGTCCTGCTTGGGTGCCTGGCCAGCCTGGGTGAGGGGCTGATGGCTGTTTTCAGGTTGGCCACACCCCCCTTCAGGGTGGGGGTCCCCAGTGGGGTGCCTGGCCAGTCTGGGTGAGGGGCTGAGGGCCATTTTCAGGCTGGCCTGCGACTGAAGCTCCCAGCCTCTCCTTTTTTTTGTTTTTTTTTTATTCCTGGATTTATTTACCTTCTATATTTGAAACTCTGTTGCTGTCACTGGCGCTCCTAGCTCTGAGGCCGAGGCTGGCTGAAAGCAGGTATCTCGGGTTTGTTTGGCTTCTATAATTGAAACTTTGTTGCTTTTGGAGCTTAGAGCAGGCCTCGGCAGGCGGGGAACCTTGGCTTCCTCCATCACTGGAGCAAGCAAGCCTCATGTTCGCTTCAGCTGCGTGGCTGCCGGCCACCATCTTTGTTGGCAGTTAATTTGCATATCTCGCTGATTAGCCAATGGGAAGTGTAGCGGAGGTACGGTTAATTACCCTTTTTGTCTTTTATTAGATAGGAGATATATATATATATTAGTACCTAACCACATAATAGGTTTTCAAAAGCAAATATTGCAGTGAATATAAAATTTTCTCCACACTTTTTTTTGTGTATATTAGAGCATCACTTTTTTATTATACTCTGATCCCCCAACCTACTGGGCCAGCAGTAAATTAAATCTTCTCCACTATCCCAAGAGTCTTACACAGAGCAGAATATTAGAGAAGGATTCTGGTTTTAGGTTTATACCAATCACCACTGATAAGCTCATATTGATCCTTTGAAGTTGGGAAACTCATTTTCTTCTGTACAATATTGGACACAAAAATTGTATCAAATAATAAGCCTCATATTTGTCATTCCTAAGTGTAACACCCAGGCCTCTACACACACACACATGCACACACATGCACACACACACACACACACAGAGCACAAAACCCCAGTTTTCTTGATCTGTCAATCCATCATCTCCTACCTAGTTTAAAGGTCTATTATCTCATCTTGCTGCTAGCTTCCACCACCCACTTTCAAATATTTCACCTCAGGTCCTCTCGTTCCAGTTAAGCTCTTCAGTGAATTAAGGCTTTCAAAAAATAAGAAGTTTCGTTGTTTGTTTGCTTGCTTGTTTGTTCCTGGTAACTTTGACAACATTAAGTACATCCAACCCCAAAGCACAAAACGGCCTAACTACCTACCTTTTGGAAACAGGAGAGAAGAAAATACAGAGAACAACAACAACAAAAACACATAACTTATTCTTTGTGTTTCTTCTAGAAATTAGGATAAATAAATGATTCACATTACTTAGTATTCTGATAAATGATCCTGTCGCACTATTATATCATTTCCAAGCAAAAAAATAAAGTAAGTGAAATGGGTCCTTCATTATTATTTCTTCTCTGCTCTTCCTTTCAAATCCCTTACCCCTACTTGGGTGCCCAAATGCTTCATAGATCTTGATGCTCTACCTATGACTATTATTACCAACCCATATTGGTTTGCCCAGGACAATTCTGGTTTTAAAACTGAAAGTCCTGCATATCCTGAGACTCCTCAATACTGAGCAAACAGGGGAGGTCAATCACCTTAGACATAGCTTCCCTCCTTAGATAGCACTGCATGGTTTAGAACATCTGCTCCCCTGTTAAAATACATGATCCTTTTGCTAGTTAATCTGATAAATGAATTAAAAATAATTTATACATGTGTCCACTCTCCCAGATAAATTTGCATTTCAGCTAGGATATAGAAATTCTAATGGTTATTTTAGGCACTGCAGCAGGTATGATGCCAGAAATATACCACATAAATGAAACTACTAGGGCACTTGAATCTCACCACTTGAGTATCACCCACTTGGCCTATGAGTAAAGCTAATAGGTAAGACTGATAGTATTATGTCTTATTCTTAAACAACTAGCTTAAAAAAAACCTGATGTTTTTTTTTTCAAATATGGGTACCTTGACTGAACCCTATATCCATTAAACCAAATTTGCTGGGGTGGGAGTGGCCAAAGAAGTGGATTCTGTTTTAAAAGCTCCCAAGGTGATTTTAATATGCAGTCAAGGTTGAGAATCACTGCTTTAGAGCACTTGAGAGTTTGGGCAAGAGACACTTCCTCACACACTCTTTCTGATGAATAAAGTAAAAATGGGAAACTCAGGTTCCTTCATTAGAAGTCTTGCACTATTAGAAGTCTTGAGACAATATATTTCCTACATTGTTAATTTTCTCAATTCCTATTTTTATTTAATTTTTAGAAACACAAAAATGGTCACATGATCTGAGAAACTAGTACTGAGAAGCAGAGGTTATTAAAAAGGACAATAAGTGGCTAATACCTTCTTAACAGATGCATAACTCTCTGAGAAAGTGCTTCCTCTAATATAACATAACAACTACTAGCACTCCTTTACTACCAGCAAATTGCTCAAGTGAATAAAGACCTGTACCCAAAGGCCATGTTGTGTGTCTCCCAACTAGCAAAGTCTCTAATCAGTAGCCACTGTGACTCAAGGCTGGTAAAAATATTATGTAATTTAGAATATCTATTCAGTTAATAATGACTTCATTATCTGATAGGTGCAAATCCTGGAATATGTAAAATACATAATATACAACTATGTATTTTGGATATTAAAGTATAAGAAAAGATAATGGAGTCAATGTTCAAATTCCTCTAAAACTATAAAATTTTCTAGTTTTCTTAGTCTCTACAAAAATGGGTATAGGAAGAGTATTGTAATCATCACTGCAAGTCAGCCATATCACAACATTATATACTGCTGATGGTAACAGCACAGTGCCATGTATGAAAATCCTGAAGATGTCTCCAATGATTTGAGATAGGTGGCTGATGACAGATAGATAATAGATAGATAGATAGATAGATAGATAGATAGATAGATAGATAGATAGATGATAGATAGATAGATAAAAGATAGATACGTATCTTCTTTTACCTTTTTTTAAAATTTATCTTTATTGTTAAAAAGTATACAAATGTCCCTTTTTTCCACATTGACCCCTTCTACTTTGCAACTGCCCCCCACCCCTAGCCTTCACAACACTATTGTCTGGATCAATGGGTTATGCATATAGGCATATAAAAAGTTTGGTTAAGCCCTGGCTGGTTTGGCTCAGTGGATAAAGTGTCGGCCTGAGGACTGAAGGGTCCCGGGTTCGATTCCAGTCAAGGGCAGATGCCCAGGTTGCAAGCTTGATCCCCAGTAGGGGGCATGCAGGAGGCAGCAATCAATGATTCTTTCTCATCATTGATGTTTCTATATCTCTCTCCCTCTCCTCTCCTCCCTGAAATCAATAAAAATATATTTTTTAAAAAAAACTTTGGTTAATCTCTTCCCACCCATCCACCCACTCCCACCTTCCCTCTGAGATTCAACAGTCTGCTCCATGATTCTCTGTCTCTGGATATATTTTGTTCATCAGTTTACTTTGTTCTTTAGATTCTACATATGAGTAAGATCATGTGATAATTGTCTTTCTCTGACTGGCTTATTTGGCTTAGCATAATACCCTCCAGGGCCATTCATGCTATCTCAAAGGGTAAGAGATACTTCTATTTTACTGCTTCATAGTATCCCATGGTGTAAATGTACCACAGCTTTTTTA
>NW_005361652.1:4963671-4965007 GCF_000412655.1 Myotis brandtii | reverse complement strand
GCCTCCGTACCTCTGCACTTTACTTCCGCACCTCCTCTGAGTCTCAGTGTGCTTTTCTCTTTCCTTCTAGTTGTAGAATTTCCACTCAGCCAGCCTTCCTGTGGTTCTGGATGATGTCCGTTTTGTCTTTTAGTTGTATTTTTGAAGTTGTGTGAGGCAGCAATTTCCAGTGTTTACCCATGCCACCAACTTTGTTTCTCTCTTTTGTTATTTTCCAATTATTTTTATTTTTAGCTTGTTTTGTTTTGTTTTTTTAAAACTTAAAAAAAATCTTTATGGTTGAAAGTATTACATAGGTCCTCCTTTTTCCCCCATTAACCTTTTCCAATCCGCTTCCATCCCCCAGACCCTCACCAACCCATTGTCTGTGTCCACAAGTTATGCATATATGGATACAAGTTCATTGGTTGATCTCTTCCCACCCACCCTCTCCTGCCATCCCTCTGAGGTTCAACAGTCTGTTCATACTTCTATGTCTCTGGGTCTATTTTGGTCATTCATTTATTTGGTTCATTAGATTCCATATATGAGTTACATCATTTGATACTTAACTTTTTCTGACTGGCTTATTTTGCTCAGCATAATTTTCAGGTCCATCCATGCTGTTGCAAATAGTAAGAGTTCTTTCTTTTTTATTGTCACATAGGGGTCCATGGTGTAAATGTACCATATTTTTTTTATCCACTCATCTGCTGATGAGCAGTTAGGCTGTTTTCAATTCTTAGCTATTGTAATTTGAGCTGCTATGAACATAGGGGTGCATATATTATTTCTGATGAGTGTTTTAGGTTTCTTAGAATATCCTATCTAATAATAGCCAAACATGGTAATTGACCATACCTTTGCTATGCCTCCCATTGGCTAATCAGTGAGATATGCAAATTAACCACCAGCAAAGATGGCGGCTAATTTGCATACTGCAGGCAGGGTGGGACAGCATGAGCCAGTGCCAGCCACCATCCAGGCCCCTGTGGGCGATGCCAGAAGCCACTTGCCTGCAGCCCAGGACCCAATCAGGGACCCCATCCGGTCCCAGGCCCCAGGCAGGCCAGCCCCGCAAGCCCCAGAAGCCACCAGATATGGCAGTAACTCTATCAGTAAGCACTCTGAAAGTCAGTCACATAAATGCACCAATTACAAGACAGATTATGAGGGTGAATCAAAAACAAAACCCATGTTAAATATAAAGACACATATAGATTAAAAGTAAATGAATTAAGCTGCAGCCTGTTTTGCTCAGTGGATAGAGCATTAGCCCATGGACTGAAGGGTCCCAGGTTCGATTCCAGTCAAGGGCATGCACCTCAGTTGCTGGCTTGATCCCCAGTCCCTATCA
>NW_005361652.1:4939893-4962626 GCF_000412655.1 Myotis brandtii | reverse complement strand
GCCGGAGTCGGGTCAGTGCGCACAGATGCCGGGGTCGGGCAGTATGCATGGAAGCCAGTGGAGTGTGGGTGCGGGCACCGGCGCCAAAAGGCCTGTGTCCCCGGGACAGGCATTCTCAGGAGCCAGGCCACCCCGAGCCTGTAGGCCCACGCCTAGGCCCAGAGCAGCGAGGGTCCCAAAACGTGACAGAAGGTGCACATCAGGCTGAGGGGACTTCCCCACCCCCCCGGTGCACGAATTTCGTGAACTGGGCCCCTAGTATTCATAGAAGTGGGATTACTGGGTCAAATGGGAGTTCCATTTTTAACTTTTTGAGGAAACTCCATACTGTTTTCCATAGTAGCAGCACCAGTCTGCATTCCCACCAACAGTGTATTAGGGTTCCCATTTCTCCACAACTTCGCCAACACTCATCATTCGTTGATTTGTTCATGATCCATTCTGACAGGTATGAGGTGATATGTCATTTTCATTTTGATTTGCATCTCTTGAATGATTAGTGACTTTAAGCATTTTTCATATGTCTCTTGGCTTTCTGTATGTCCTCTTTGGAGAAGTGTGTATTTAGGTCCTTTGCCCATTTTTTAATTGGGTTGTTTGTCTTCCTTTTGTTAAGTTGTATGAGTTCCTTATATATTTTGGATATTAACCCCTTGTCAGTTGGATCATTGGCAAATATATCCTATCATACAGTGGATTCCCTTTTCATTTTGTTTATTGTTTCTTTTGCTGTGCAGACATATTTTATTTTGAAGTAGTCAGGTTTATTTATTTTCTCCTTTGTTTCCCTTGCCCTAGGAGATATATTGGTAAACAAAGCTATTAGAGATGTTTGAGATTTTGCTGCCAGTGGTTTCTTCTAGTATCTTTATGGTTTCACATCTTACATTTAAGTATTTTATTCATTTTGAATTTACTCTTGTGTATGGTGTAAGTTTATGCTCTATTTTAATTTTTTTTCAAGTATCTGTCCAATTTTCCCAACACCATTTATTGAAGGGACTCTCTTGACTCCATTGTATGCTCTTGCCTCCTTTGTCACATATTAATTGAGAGTAGGGGCTTGAGTCAATTTCTGGGGTCTCTGTTCTGTTCCATTGATCTATATGCCTATTCTTGTGCCAGTACAAGGCTGATTTTATTACAGTGGCTTTGTAGTGTAACTTGATATGTGGTACTATGATCTCTCCAACTTTGTTCTTTCCCAAGATTACTGTGCCTATTTGGGGTCTTTTTTGGTTCCACATAAGTTTTATAGTGTTTGTTTTAGATCTGTAAAATATGCTGTTGGTATTTTAACAGGGACTGTATTGAATCTATAGAATTCTTTGGGTAATATGGACATTTTAATGGTGTTAAATCTACCAGTCCATGAACAGGGTATATTCTTCCACTTGTTTATATCTTCCTCTATCTCTTTTTTTAATGACCTGTAGTTTCCGGAGTACAGGTCTCTTACCTCCTTGGTTAAGTTTATTCCTAAATATCTTAATTTTTTGTCATTGCAATGGTAAATGGGCTTGTTGGTTTAGTTTCTCTTTCTGAGAATTCATTATTGGCATATAAAAATGTCATTTATTTCTGGGTATTATTATTGTATCCTGCTACAATGCCAAATTCATGTAATAAATCTAGTAATTTTTTGGTGGAGTCTTTAGGGTTTTCTATGTACAATATCATGGCATCTCTGAATAATGGCAGCTTTATTTCATCCTTTCCAATTTGGATGCCTATTTATGTTTTCTTCTTGTCTGATCATGGTGGTTAAGACTTCCAGTTCTCTGTTGAATAAATGTGGTGAAAGTGGACATCCCTATCTTATTCCCGTTCTTAGGGGAAATGGTTTTAGTTTTTGCCCATTGAGTGTGATGTTGGCTGTAGGTTTGTCATATATGGAATTATTGAATTGAGGTGTGATCCCTCTATTCCCACTTTGCTGAGAATTTTTATCAAAAATGGGTGTTGGATATTGTCGACTGCTTTTTCTGCATCTATTGATATGATCATGCGATTTTTGCCTTATTTTTTGTGTAATGTGTCATATTTATTGATTTGCAAATATTGTAAAAGTTTTGCATTCCAGGAATAAATCCCATTTGGTCATGGTGTATGATCTTTTTAATGTATAGCTGGATCCTATTTGCTAAAATTTTGTTGAGGATTTTAGTGTCTATGTTCATCAGGGATATTGGCTTGCAATTTTCTTTCTTTGTAGTGTCTTGATCTGGTTTTGGAATGGGGATCATGATGGCCTCATAAAAAAAAGCTTGGCAGTGTTCCTTCAGCTTGAATTTTTTGGAATAGTTTGAGGAGGATAAATGTTAGTTCTTTCAGTGGTAAAACTCCCCTGTGAAGCTGCCAGGACCAGAGCTCTTATTTGCTGGGAGTTTTTCTGTTTGTTTGCTTTTTATATTAGTGCTTCAATTTCATCAGTTGTTATTGGCCTATTCATGTTTTCTGATTCTTTCTGATTCAGTTTTGGAAGATTGTATTTTCCTAGGAATTTGTTCATTTTGTCCACATTGTCAAGCTTATTGGTGTATAATTTTTCATAGTATTTTATCAAGATCCTTTGTATGTCTGTGGTGTCAGTTGTTACTTCACCTCTTTGGGTTCTGATTTTATTTATTTGGGTCCTTTCTCTTTATTTCTTGCTGAGTCTGGCTAAAGGTCCATTAATCTAATTTATTTTAAAGAACCAGCTCTTGGTTTCATTGATCTTTTCTATTTTTTTTTTCATTTCTATGTCATTTATTTACACTTTGATCTTCATTACTTCCTTCCTTCTACTTATTCTGTAGTTTTCGTGTTGTTTCTAATTCGCTAAGTTGTAAGGTTAGATATTTTGTTAAAATTTTTCTTGACTTTTGAGGTTGGACTATAGTGCTATGAACTTCCCCCTCAGGGTTACTTTTGCTATGTCCCATAGGTTTTGTAAATATCAAATCCCTTTGATCTAGTGTGTCACTTAGAGTCACTGTTTTCTTGTTGATCTTTTCTCTGGAAGACATATATATTGGATACATATATGTTTACCAGGCTTATATCCTCTTCTTGAATCAGTCCTTTTAGTGTTATGTAATGCCTTTATTATCTCTTGTTATAGCCTTCATTTTGAAGTCTATTTTATCAGATATGAGTATTGCTTATTTTTCATTTCCATTTGCATGGAAAAACTTTTTTTTTCCATCTCTTTACTGTCATCCTGTGTGAGTCTTTTGTTCTGAGGCGGGTCTCTTGTAGACAGCATATATTTAACCATCACACTAATAAAAGACCAAAATATTATTCAAAGCTATAAGTCCAGGCTTTGAAAAACCTAATAATTTTGTATTGATGGTTACAAAAATTACATCAATTGTTACTTAAAGAATAAAATAAAATCAATAAGAATGAGTATTCTAATCACTGTTAAGAATTCTTTTATTTCACATGCTACAGAGTTTTAGGAATGTCAATTAAATTCTAAATCAAAGGTGACTAGGGATGTCACGAGGAATATGTCTCCTGATCTTATTTCAATGAGCTGGCATAGTAGATCATACCTTTTGTGATCCATGCTAGCCATGAAAAGTGGTGTGTGTGTTTTTTTCTTAGTAAATAATTAGTGAACTACAAGTAAGTATAGGGATTGATACATTTAACAGTACATGGGAAAAATTAACATCCAAATGGTTATCTGTCCCATGTGATAGCCTGAGAGAACAAAATCCCCAATACTACTCTATTAGCCATTCTTCAGAAACCTGTGCCCTTGTTTCACTGAAGAAATAGAGAAGAAAACCCCAATATTTTCCCACCACATGTTATTAGAGGTTGGGCATGAAAACAAGCTGAATTTTTTTTTTCCTTTTTCTCTCCCAGTGAAATGATATGTAGAAAAACCAAAGCCAAGAGCCACAGCTGAGCCAGTGGAAGCCAGAAAATGTCAAGATAGATAGAGCTCCTTGTGTATTTCTATTTCCACCAAGCAGTATGTTTATATTTATGGGAAATCACAAAGCAACTAAAGAGAATGCACAGCATAGTGATATATTGTTCTATATAATTGAAGATTGTTGCAAGTTCTATCCAAAAGGTTAGGAAATGCTTTTATGCCTTATTTCCTATTATCTTACTCAGGTTTATGATGACATACTCTTCCCTTCTGAATACTTTACTTTTCCAACTGGTGAACCAATAAAAAAGTGCTTTTTGTTTAAAAAAAATGTTTTCTTTGCCACTACGTATTCTGATTCTTCATTCAGTATCATTATTTCACAAATCAAATGATCATATTCTACAGTAAATCATATAAAAAGAATACAAACAGGTGAAAGCTAACTTATTTCTCTACCTAATGATGCTACCAAGGCAAATATAGCTGTTTTTCTACAGATGATGAAAGTGGAGTAAATAGATAAATATGTGCAATAGACATAAATTGCAAATATTACAGGTTTACCAGGACTTGAATGATTGGTGAGTTACTGTATGCAGCACATCTCTAGTGATGATGGATGGCATTGCATAAAACAAAGCTCTGTGGGAAATTTTAAATGGAGAGTTAGGATAGAAATTAACCACATCTAGACCTTATAGTATAAGAATACACAGCACAAAACATGTCTGCTTCTTTTCCAAGGAGAATTACCTTTAAAATGTAAAATCGGTGGATTTTGTCCTTCAGATTTGCAAATGTTTTGAAATGGCAACATCTAGTATCTGTAAAGGTGCTGAGAAATAGACAATCTTATTTGGAAACAAATGTAAACTACAAGGAGATAAATTTATAATCTTACAACATGTATCAAAACCCTTAACAATGTTTATATTCTTTGCCCCAGAATTTTCTAGTAATGCATCTTAAATAAATATTACAGAAGTGCAAAATGAGAAAAATTTAACTACAAAGCTGTATTTGATAATATAGAAAATTTAGAAACAACCTACTTGCACAATTAAAGAGGAGGTCTGAATTTTTGTTCAGGGACTGGCTCACAGGGAAAGAATAGAAGTAAGTCCCTTTAAGTAGACTCCTAGATGTTTTCTATAAATTTTAGCAAGATGAAATAGCCTAATCAGAAGACACAAAGTATGTCAATTTTCAGTAGTTTGAGATTATTCCAATATGACAGCACTTAATGCTGAAAACATCAGTATAATTAACAAGATATGGATTATATAATATTGCTAGTTGACTTTAAATAAAATAAATAATAAGTATGTAATCAAAAGAAGATACTAATTAGAATCTTGGCAAAGAATAAGAGTAGAATGACATGAAAGCTTTCTATCCTGTCTTCTTGGGCTAGGCTTCTTATCTAATATCAAATATTTCTTATTCACAGTCAAATAATACATCATCATGAAATTTTTTACTGTCTCCTAGCATTTTTCATTTTGACCTAAAACTTAATCCTAAAGGCCATTTTTGTAGAATAAATCAAACTGTCAAGTCACTACTGGAATATACAGGCTTGGTCTTACTGACACTCTTGTTTTTATACAGATTTCAAGCTAAGCTATATCATCTTGGTCAGTATCTGACTTGGAGATTTCTAAGTCAGGCACATATATTTGAGAATAATCTAGTGGAGCTCATCCTTCTAAATCAGTAATAAGTTTTTCTTTCTAAATCAAACTGCTATTAATCGCCAATAAATATATGCTTATTTTTTAAGGAACTTAAACAGAGAAGCCTGATGTCCAAGCTAGGCATATAAGTCAAGATAGGCTAGGTTATGCTATGGTAAAAGTAACAAAAAACACGAAAATTTCAGCTGCTTAAAACAACAAATGCATCTTTCCTGCTCATGCTGTTTCCATTATGAGTTGCTGGACGTGGAGGTGGTAGTGGAAGGGTGTTCTTCTCATCGTACTTACTCAGGGATCTCTCAATGATTCATGCTGACAAAGCAGCCACCATCTTGAACATCTTCTGTTATAGAGGTGGAGGTAAAGAATCCTAGAAAATATCTGACTTAGGCAATTCAATGTTCTGGCTTTCTGACCCTTAAATGAGATATGTCACTTCTGCTCACAACTCACTAGCCAAAACTAAATATATGGTTCCACCAAACCACAAGGGAACGATGAAGTACAATCCTACAATGGGTCCAGAAAGGAAATGGAGCAAGATTTAAGATTTATTTACAGAAAAATACCAATGACTACCATGCAAAGTTTTCAATAATTTAATATTCAGTTTATCAAAATTGACTATGTGTGTGTGTGTGTGTTCATATGTGTGTGATAGAAGGATAATTTATACACCCACACATAAGTTATCATTCTTACCTATCTTTAGTTTTATTTTTCTAACTTCCTTCATCCGTTTAAAGCTGCTCACTTGATGACCCAGTATTTCAACAAATATTGCTATTGCACAGTAATAACTTTGTGAATAACACTCATTATATACTGCCATGCTGTATATTTCCTTAGGTTAGGTCATTTGAATGGAAAGTTGGTAGGTGGGAGAGCAAAGAGTTTACAATGACTAGAAGTCCTAGATAAAGACAAATAAATTCACTCCATAAATAAGGGCTGCTGTCACATATCAATGAACAACAATGGGATATTAGACAGCATGACAATACAGGATTTCAATACCGGTGAACAAGTCAAGGTACTGAAACTGACTTACAAGGAGTGAGCTTAGTTACAAGAAATATATAAAGAGCCCAGGTGGGACAAAATCGAGTAATATATGAGAAGCTTTAGTGTGGAAGAACTAAGCCAGACCTCTCTACTCCTTTCTAATTAGAAACAGGCTCATTGGTCACAGACTAGGGCAAAACCATTCCTGATGGTTGGGACTAATTGGCCATAAGAACTTAGTGTAAATTAGGTGCTTGAATGCACACTGTGAACTCACTGTCTTCCAAAGCCTAGATTTCTTCTCCTATTCACGCCACTGCAAAGAACTGGTATTCCTGTTATCTTTAAATTACCTCTTAGCTACAGTAGATTTTTCTTCCTTTTGAAGACATAGCACTTGATGAATGTTAGCTTGAGCAGACTAGCAGGTACACAAATTAAGGTGGTACTTCCTCAAAGCCAACCCCTAGAAACAACATTATAATCTAGAAGTCATATACAAATTCCAAAAAATTAGCATGATAGCTAAAAAGAGGAAACATACTTGGATCCACTCATACCAAAAGAAAGTATAATTCTTAATCTTGTCTTCCCAATTAAAGCTGTAAGTTAAAGGCAAGAAAAATCACATTATGAAAAAAAAGAGAGATACTAATTCTAAGATCCTGAAAAAAAGTTACCTCATTTCAATCTTGAGGGAAAAAAAGGCCTGTGTAGGAATTGTTGCCAACATTTCTTGACAACATTTTGTTTAGGCTGTTTTGTGAAATGTTTCTTTTGCCAATGGGAACAAAAGAATGTGCAGGTGTGCGTTAGTCACTGAGGTCTAGCAGAAAACCAGCCCCCACCCACAGCATCCAGGTGCAAAAGGAATGAGGGCATGACTTGTGAGCTGTGACCATTAGAACACTAAACTAAAGCACTTAGAAAATTTCTTTTAAGAGTTGCCAGAGCTTGGTGTGTAAGGAGATGGATGGAGGTTTTGATCTGTGGGTGTGGCTAAAATGACAATAGGGGGATTAACAATCCCTTTTAAAATGAGCATAATGGAAAACTGTTCATTGACTAGTGGGAGCAACTACTATTTTGAGAACTAGACTTATTTGTCATTCTTTGTCTTGTATTCCTAGCCAGTTCAAAGCCTTGGCTTAGCTGCATTCCCATTTCCCATTCAAAGGGTTTGACCTGGGGGACAGATGAGTTGGCAGGTTTTAATTAGTGCTCTGAAGGTCTTAGTGCCACACAGTCTTAATCACTGCTTTCCAGGACATTCACCTGTTCCTTTTGGGGGGCACTTTTTTCCTTTCTGAATATACTGGGAACTCTGTCTCTTTTAGCTGTTGGTTATCTTTTAGCTGTTGGCTAATCTAATTCTAGCCCTTTAACCCAATAGTACCCACCTAAGTGATAAGCCATAAATATCAACTTAATTGATCGCAATACTTTTGGAACAGTACAAATTCTGAAACCCCATACAAATTCTGAACCTCCACCCATTCATCCCACTTTGACCCTGGCCTAACCGGCATTTGGTCTCTAAATTTGGCACTTAATCTTGACTTTGGCATTATAACCTCAATTTTTACCTGGTGGACTGTCCCTTCAGTTCTGGTGCCTGTGCTATCTTCAGTTGATGCCTGCCACAGATTTAATCATAGGAATCCTGAAACTAATTCTCATCTCTTGATTAGTACCATAATCCTCAGTTCTCCTGAAAGTTCAGTTCCTCCAAAAGGTAGAAGGTGGCATATTCACCTGCCTCCATGTTTAAACTTTCTTCCATCACTTGCTTTCTTAAAAAGAATTCAGGATTAGGAGTCAACTCTACCAGAAATTTTGAATACTAGTTCAACCTTTGAATAAATGCAAGTTCTTAGATAGGCTACTTCACCTCTTTGAGGCTCACATTTTGTAAAATGAGGTGGTGATTCCCTCTTAAACAGACTGTTGAACCTCAGAGGGAAGGCAGGGGGTGGGTGGGAAGAGATCAACCAATGACCTTGTATGCATGTATGTATAACCCATGCACACAGACAAAAGGATGATGAAGGCCTGGGATGGGAGGCAGGGGAGAGCTGGAAGAGGTCAATGGGGGAAAAAGTGGGACATGTGTAATACTTTCAACAATAAAGATTTTAAAAAATCATATGACAGTTTGCAATATTTGAAAAACATCTAGTATATTGTGGACAATCAATAAATGTTAGTTCTCTTCTCTGAGTTAATCCCCTAGTATCTGTCCCACCTCTGGAGTGCATGTAGTCTTCAAGATTCAGCCCTCTGCTCATACAAGTCAACAACAACAACAAAAAAAACAACCTTCCCTGGCCAGTGTGACCAGTTGGCTAGAGCATCGTCCCATATATTGAACGGTTTCCGGTTTGATCCCCGGGTCCAGGGTACTTATTGGAGGCAATCAGTTTATGTTGCTCTCTCACATTCATGTCTGTCTGTCTCTCTCTCTCTCTCTCTCTCTCTCTCTCTTCCTCTCTCTAAAAATCAATAAACATATCCTCAGGTAACAAACAAAAAACCCTATTAAAAATGGGCAGAAGTTCCAAATGTACATTTTTTTCAAAGAATACATACAGATGGCCAAAAGGCACATGAAAATATGTTTAACATCACTAATTTTTAGAGAATTGTAAACCAAAACTACAATGATATATCAGATATCACCTGTTAAATTATCATATATATTACTTCTCACCCATATCAAAATAATGAAATCTTGCCATTTGCAACAACATAGATAAGTCTGGAGTATACTAGGTAAAACATCAGAGAGAGAAAGACAAATACCATATCATTTCACTCATATGTGGAATCTAAAACAAACAAAAAAAATGGACAAACTAAACAAAACAAATTCATAGATAAAACAGATTGGGCCCAGCTGGCATGGCTCAGTGGTAGAGCATCGACCTATGAACCAGGAGGTCACAGTTTGATTCCCAGTCAGGGTACATGCCCAGGTTGCAGGCCTGATCCCCAGTGTGTATGTGTGTGTGGGGGGGCATGTAGAAGGCAGCCAATCACTATTACTCTCATCATTGATGTTTTTTTTCTTCCTCTCTTTTCCTCCCTGAAATCAATAAAAAATATATTTTTTAAAAGAAAACATTGTGATTACTACAGAGTAAATGGATTAGGGGAGCACAATGAGTAAAGGGGTTCAATTATATGATGGAAAGTGCTAATTATACTTTTGATGGTGATCACTTTGTAGTGTTTACAGACATTGAATCACAATATTGTACAGCTAAAACTAATATAATGCTATATGGCCCCTCCATTCCACCCACAGTTGACAATGCATAATTCTAACACCATAAGAAACTAGGAACTTTGTCAAAAGTAAATGATTAAGGAGAAGGAAGTACACAGAAAAAACATCAACAACCTAAGTAATAAGTTTTTATACACTGTCCATTTGCATAGTAGCTAGTCCCCAAGCATCAATAGTCTGGATAGTGTAAATAAAATTAAGTGGGAACACAGGGTTGGAATGAAATGCTAAGAGAAAAGAATAGTGAAAGCTGATCATTGGCAAATATTCCAAAAAGAACATCTTGATATCAAGTGTGTCTGCATGAGCTGAGAGGGAGATTTCTCTCATTGAGTAAGTTTTATTTCTAAAATATATTTAGATAAAAGCTTTTATGTTGGAGCTAGGTAATGGGGAGGAACTGAACCCAAAAGTTTGAGCACATTATGAACCACCAAAATACAGCCATGTAAGTAAGGCCAGGTCAATGAAGGCACTAGAGCAGCGGTTCTCAACCTGTGGGTCGCGACCCCTTTGGGGGTCAAACGACCCTTTCACAGGGGTCGCCTAAATACATCCTGCATATCAGATATTTACACTACGATTCAGAACAGTAGCAAAATTACAGTTATAAAGTAGCAATGAAAATAATTTTATGGTTGGGGGACACCACAACATGAGGAACTGTATTAAAGGGTCACGGCATTAGGAAGGTTGAGAACCACTGCACTAGAGCATTCTGAACATCTCTTCCAGACTTATTATGACATTTGACCCATAGATAGTTCCAGGATTTTCAAGAAGCATTCTCCAGACAACTTTAAAGAATAAAAGTATACCAAGCAGCATCTTTTCCCTGTGTAATCATGTTGGGCTTATCAATCAGAGTGACCTGCATCCATGACCACATAGATGTTCATGTGACCAAAGTTCAGTCCATTTATAGTACTCTATATTTACAGATAATTGGTCTATGGTTGTGCATATTACTCGTGTTGTGTCAATCAGAGTTTTTCCATAATACAGCCATACCTTGCTTTATTGTACTTAACTTTATTGCTCTTCACAGATGTTGTGTTTGCGTGTGTTTTTTAATGGTCCTTTTTTGATCGGTTTATGGGTGTATGTTTTTTTTTAATATACTTTTATTGATTTCAGAGAGTAAGGGAGAGGGAGAGAGAGGTAGATACATCAATGATGAGAGAGAATCATTAATTGGCTGCCTCCTGCACGCCCCCTACTGGGGACCGAGCCTGCAATCCGGGCATGTGCCCTTGACTGGAATCAAACCCAGGACCCTTCAGTCCGCAGGCCGTCACTCTATTCACTGAGCCAAACCGGCTAGGGTGATGTTGTGTTTTTTCCAAATTGAAGGCAAGACCCTCTACCAGCAGAAAGATTACAATTTGTTTTATTGTAATAATCACTTTATTGTGGTTATCTGTAACTGAGCCCACAATATTTCCAAGGTATGCCTATAAATGATATGGAAACAATAAGAGAGAAGGGTTATCTTCTGTTTGAAGCCACACTTCCCACTGAACAGAAAAGCTTAACTAAAAAAACAAAACCAGTATACACAGAGAAACTTATTTTAAAGACGGGAAGGAAGACCAAGTCCTGAAAACATCTTATGAGTCCCTTGTTCCAGATGGGCCTCAAGCTGGGATACACTTTTGAACATCACAGTTATATGAGTCAATAAAATCCTTTTGACTTAAGCTAGATTTTTGTCAAATTTTTATTACTTGCAACCAAAAGAATACTGACTAAATTTCTTCAACTCCCTCCCCTGCAATAATAAGACCTTGTTTTTAAGAAAGAATAAAACACTTGCAAGAATAATATTTGGAGTCAAGGTAGCTGCTTCTACCTACTTGCTTACATTTTTTAAATGCCAGCAATTGCACTTACATAAATATACCAAAATTTGAACATTTAAAATCTTAAGAAATAAAATTATGATAACAAAACATAGAATGCACAGTGTCCAGCAAGAATAATTATTGCACTGCATCAAAGTAAGTATATAATGGAACCCTTTTCACATGACTACTTAACCAGAGATTTTTTAATTACAAATACAGTGAGATAATCTTATAAAATTTGTGCTTTTATATTCTGTGTAAATTTTAATTGATTAATTGTGAATCTTCGGTTACATTCAGCTGGATGCACCAGAAAGACATATCTGTCTTTTGTATAATGTGTTTTTGGTAAAACTCCATCATAAATAACAAATCCATAATAAGTCAGAGCACCCTCACCTACTTTCTGTACATTTATTCAATAGCTATTCCTCATAAAATACAGGTATCTTGACTATTTTAAGCATTTATAATGCAGTCATTTAAAAATAAGTTATGACTTCTGCTCCTAACTGTGACAGATGTGCATGTACTAAACCAACTGTCTCATTAAAAAGTAGAAAAGCTAGATAAAATACAAATTAGAATCTGTCTGAAGGTTTCTAAGAGCTTCCAAGGTAGGAAGCTTTTTGGGGACCAACATACCATAGACAGAAAGGAAACACTGAGGGGAGACGAGTATTCTGCATGCCTTAGTTCATTTGCTGATTCTTAGGTTGCACAGAGCTATAAACTAAGCTGACCAGAAAGCAGTTGAAACACAGTGAAGTTATCATCTACTTAATGGATCTGGGTAGGTAAATTTGGATTTCAATAGCTTCAAAACAGGAGTTCTGGGAAAATGACCAGGCTCAATTAGGATCCCTTAAAAAAAGACCCTAGAAGTGACAGTGAACCAATACACCAAGCTTTATAATATCTGAGATCCAGCCTTGATTCACCTCAGCTCATGCCTGTATTAAGATACCTATCTCCTACTCTGGCTACTTGTCAAAAGATAAAGCTTATCTGCTCTGGAAGAATATTACATTATATAGAACCTCTACAGTTTTTCATACATAATTTCTAGCCTTTAGTCAAATGTGGATTTAACAAAAGAATGGAAACGTCTGAACAGAGGATAGGTGCACCAGGAGAGAAAATTATAAGAAATATCCAGATTGAATCATTATGAGAATAAAGAATGGAAGATACGGAAATTTGTAAGAAACATATAGGATATGAGGAAAAGGTTTAACATATATCTGTTTGTCATCTCAGAGAGGTAAGAGAAAAATAATTAGGCAGAAGCAATATTTAAAGAGATAATGATAAGAATTTTCTAAAATTGATTGATGGCATCAAGCCAAAGGGTTTTAAAGTGCTTCAATTGCTAAGCAGAAAAAACACAAAGGAATGCATTTCTTGACATACCATAATAGAACTATTGAAAAATCTAAGGAGAAGAAAACTAGACACTCTAATGAAAGAATGGCAGAGAAAAGCAAGCTAGAGAAGAAATAAAAACCATTACTTTCAAATAGGTCCGACAGCCAACTTCTCAACAGAATGATGGAAGCCAAAAAAACAATATATTACCTTCAAAGTACTGAATGGGAGAAAAAAAAAACCCAGTCAACCTAGAATTCTATACTTAGAAAAAAATAGACTTCAAAACTGAAGGCAACAGATTGACAGCTCTCAGAGGGGAGGTGGGGGCAGGGGGAAGTGAAGACATTTTTAGACAAATAAAACAGATTTTATAACCAGTATACTCACACCAAAAAAAAATCCAAAAGAGGGTTATTCAGGCAAAAAGATCCCATATCCCCAGATCAGTAAACAGAAATTCAAGAAAGAATAAAAACAAAATTTTAAAAGAAAGAATAAAAATTAATTGAATATATGAATATATCTAAATCAACATTGACTGTATAAAACAATAATATTACTCAATTGTGAAGTTTAAAATCCATGTAGACTAAAATAGATAAAGACAATAATACAAATGTGGAAGAGGTAATTGAATTGCATTGTTATAAATATTGAAAGTATTACAAAGTCCTATCATTGTCTGAGAAGTGGCAAAATACTGAGCTAGATTAGAGTCTATATTATGTATGATGCAACCTCTAGTGTTAACTACTAAAGAAATAGTAAAAGTGTATATAAATAGCAAGCAATTAGAGGATGAATTGGAATAATAAAAATATTTGATTGATTCAAAATAAGGTAAAGTGGAAGGGAAAGATCATAGAAAATGTTGAATAAGTATGAAACAAATGGCAGTATTGACATTAATTGTCAAAGAACTAGACACTCTAATAAAAGAATGGCAGAGAAATTCAGGTACTTAATATGGGAAGTTGTTATGTGTGGAATCTAAAGAACAAACCTAAAGACCAAACAAAATTGAAACAGAGAACAGATTAATGATTGTCAGAGGGGAGGGTATTTGCAGAACTGGGTAAAAAAAATGAAAGAATTAAGAACTACAAAATGGTAGTTACAAAATAGTCATTGGGATGTAAAGTACAGATAGGGAATATAGTCAATAGCATTGTATTAACTATGTATAGTGCCAAGTAGGTACTAAAAATATTGGTGGGAATACCTTGTAAAGTATATGATTGTTAAGCCACTACACTGTACACTTGAAAATAATATAAAATGATATTGAAAGTAAGCTGTAATTGAAAGAGAAAAAGACAGTAATTTTTCAAAATTAATGTAATTCTATACTTAATATTGCCATACAGTTTACAAATGCATCAAAAAGCTTTCCCTAATTTGATCCAAGTATTGTCATTGTTGTTTTTGTTTTTATTAATAACATTCCTATTTTACAGATGAGGGCTCTTCCACTCATGGGGTTGTGACTTGCCAAAATTCAAATTAATACAAAATAATATTCAAAATAAACTGTAATTGAAAAATAAAATTTAAAAATAATCTACTGCAGCTGTATGTGACCACAGAGATGGGTCTAGGGCAATGGTCGGCAAACTGTGGCTCACGAGCCACATGCGGCTCTTTGGCCCCTTGAGTGTGGCCACGAAGTTTCAATCGCACTGTACGTGCGCACCCACACGTGGTATTTTGTGGAAGAGCCACACTCAAGGGGCAGCAGTTTGCCGACCACTGGTCTAGGGTATATGAAGCAAAGCATCAACATTTGCTACATTAGAAAGTTTAGTTTTTGGTATATATACCCATATATGCACCAAAGAAATAAATAATGTACAGTAAAAACATAAACAAGAATATTCATAACAGCAATATTCATGAGACAAAATTCTGCAAACAACCCCAATTGGATAAGTGAACTGTAGCATGGTCATACAGTGAATACTATGCAGTAATGAGAATAAATTACAGCTACACATAACAATATAGTTAAATCTCTCAGATATAAGAGTCCATAATATATGACTCATTTATATAAATTTCAAAAAAACAGGTAAAATTAACCAATTGAAATATAAGTCAGAATATCAATTTGGAGAGAAGAGATAGTGACTGAGAGGAGACATCAACTGGAATACTGGTGATTAACTATTTTTTTTAAATCTCAGTGGTGGCTTTGTGAGTGTATTCATTTTGTTAAGAACTCATTCTTCTAGTTGTACACTAATGGTTTGTGAAGTTTTCAGTATGTATAATATACTTTAACATAAAGCTTATTAAAACAAGAATCATTCTCATAGTAAGGGTAGTGTAGGACATTTCAATAATACCTTTATGCTTTCAATATTTATGAACCACCTACTATAAACCACTTAGCACCATGATATTAAGAAATAAGAATAAATACTGGTTTAGGCAGGTTTTATTTTAGTGACATAAGTTTTCTGACCTTTATATTCTGTAAAAACAAGTAGGTTGCACCTACTGAGTTCTAGGGTCTCTTCTTGTTTTAAGATGCTATGAGTAAATCATATAATCAAGAATCTCTAATGGTACTTTCATTATACCATTAGCAATAGGTAAAAGGTGTCTATGTCAAATACTATGAAGATATATTGTTCTTTGCCCTTTTTCAAGGAAACAAATTAAAAAGTCATCTCGAGCATTTTTCCTCTTATTTCTGAAAAAGTTGACCAAATATCTGTCTTGTTTTATTTTATTCTAAGCATCACTGGTTCAGGTTTGTCAATGTTTTTATGCTGCAGACACTGGGTCTTCAAAGATAGGCTCACTGGAAGGAATGCACTCAAAACAAGTTATCCTTTTCCCTTTGTGTACCTAAGAAGCTAATAAATGGGTGTAATTCTACCTTTCAACTGGATTTAGCCTCTGGACTAAGACCAAGAGCTATTAAGTTTAATCCAAAATAAAAATTTGTTATTTGGCTATGACTTCAAAAGTTGAGAAAATGAAACTTTCTTTATAAATGATAGCTCCAGCATTTTCACTTGTGACCTTGTAGCTCATGATATGGATCCGCAGCCAGATCAAGCATAATGGCATGTGTTTTACACATTTAATGTGATGATTCAATTAAGAAGGAAACTTCTATAGGTCTGTGGTGCCAGACCTTCACACCAGGAAAATATTTGACTGCTTACATAGGCCAACCCCTAGAAGAGGGTGTATGAATGGATGGCAATGTCATTGACATTGTAATGCAGAGGAAAGAGATGCTCCATGTGCTTGGCTTCTAGTCTGGCCTTGCCCAGGGTAGAGGAGTGCCACAGATTCACCAGGTTGAAGCTAAAGAAGTTCTTTTATGGTATGATTGATTGGTGGCTGTGTTTTTGGCAGTGATGATGATTTCATGGATTATTTGGTAAGGTGATTTATCTGATTATTTATTTCACTAGTAAACAGAACAAGATAAAATCTTAAGAACAATAGAAGTTCAAATAACTGCTTTGGGGGGTTTTGGTAAAAATAACAATCACCAATCTACACTAATAAAAGAGAAACATGCAAATTAACCATCACTCCACCACCCCACTACACCCACAAGCCATGCCCACCAGCCAATCAGGAGCGAGTATGCAAATTAACCCAACTAAGATGGCAGTGGCCACGGAGCTGGAGTGAGCAGGAGGCTTTGATGGCCCTCGGTGATGGAGGAAGCCAAGCTTCCTGCCTGCCCTGGCCGGCCCTGGGCTCCGCTCAAGGCTACAAAGTTTCAATTATAGAAGATAAATAAATCCCAGATACCTGCTTCCAGCCAGCCCCTGCCTCTGTTCAAGGAGTTGCTGAAAAAGAAAAAAAAGGAGAGGCTGGGAGCTTGGGTCACTGGGGGGCGTGGCCAGCCTGCAAAAGGCCCTCAGCCCCTCACCCAGGCTGGCCAGGCACCCCAGTGGGACCCCCACCCCACACTGAAGGCCCCCACCCATGCACCAGGCCTCTATCCCATATAATAAAAGGGTAATATGCAAATTGACCCTAACAGCAGAACGACTGGGAATGACTGGTCACTATGACACACACTGACCACCAGGGGGCAGACGCTCAATGCAGGAGCTGCCCCCTGGTAGTCAGTGCACTCCCACAGGGGGAGCTCTACTCGGCCACAAGCCAGGCTGATGGGTGCCAGCACAGTGGTGGTGGTGGGAGCCTCTCCAGCCTCCTCAGCAGTGCTAAGGATGTCCGACTGCAGCTTAGGCCTGCTCCCCGCTGGCAAGTGGACATCCCCCGAGGGCTCCTGGGCTGCCAGAGGGATGTCTGACTGCCAGCTTAGGCCCCATCTCCCAGGGAGCAGGCCTAAGCCAGCAGGTGGACATCCTCCGAGGGGTCCCAGACTGTGAGAGGGCACAGGCTGGGCTGAGGGACCCCACCGCTCCGAGTGCACAAATTTTTGTACACCGGACCTCTAGTAATTGAATAATTACTATGTGCCAGATCCTGCACTGATCATGTATGTCATATTTCATTTAATCTTCACAGAAACCTCATGAGGTAGGTACTATTACTGTTCCCATTTTAAATTTGTGAAAAGTGAGAGTTAGAGAGCTAAATGGCTAACCAAAGGTCATATAGTTGCTTAGTGGCAAAGAGCTCACAAATGTGAACTTTACTAAGGTTGATATAACTTACTTATTAGCAATTAATACTGGTATTCAAATAATAGACTACTCTCATGTTGACTAACACTTTTTATTGCTACAGTTAAATTTTGCATTCAAAGCAATTTCCTCACTTTCCTTGCTCTAGTCTCATCCTTGGACATGATAACTATTTAACAAATATTAGTTTACTTAATAGATAAATGTATAAACAGCTTTGGCACATTTGTTTTATTGGCTGACTCAAAAATAATTGATAATGAATGAATGAATGAATGAATGAACATTTACTGAGTATCAGACATTGAAATAGGCATTGTCCAATCAGTTAGTCACTTAACTAAGCAACACACTATACAGGTACCTTTTTAAATTGAAGGGTGCATGATTAGGATTAACATCATGACCCATTAGTCAAATTTATATTATGCATACACTGATATGATGTGAATGAAAAGGGGCACATAACTTCTGCAGTATTTGTCCCCAAAATTCATAACTATAGTCTAATAATGAGAAATGATCAGCCAATTTATCATTATACAACCTATCCTTCTCAGTGCTACCCAAAAATGTCAAAGTTATGATAAAAAGGAACAACCCAAAAAAGTGTCACATACCAAAGGAAAGTAAGGAGACATGACTAAATAAAATGTAAAATTCTGGATTTCATCCTGAAAAGAAAAATGACATTGGTGCCAAGACTGGCAAAATCAAAGTAATGTCTAGTTACTTTAGTTAATATTAGATACCAATGTTATTATCCTAGTTTTGTTAAATTTACCAGGGGAGGAAGATGGGTGAAGGGTACACAAGAACTCTACTATTTTTATCACTCTTCTGTAAATATAAAATTATTTCCAAAAAATGTTAAAATAATGAAGGAGAAGAGCAAAAGAGGATCACTTTGAAAACAGTTGGGGATTCAGGAGAGAAACTCAAAGGTCTTTAAGAGAGATGGAAGAATGTATAAAACAACACACATCACATCACAAGTCTGTTTCTGATCTACAAATGTCTTCTAAAACAGTCTTTTAGATGCTGCTTGACCTGCTAAAATATATCTTCCCAGCCCTGTAACTGTCTTCATCATGTTTCTTCCTATAGTGTTTTAGTCAAAGGCAAAAATTTAAAAAAAATAAATCATACAGCAAGGTGCAATCCCAACAATTTCCCCCTTCCCCAACCCACTCCTCATGATTATCAAGATGCTCCATGCTCTCTAGCCTTTGAATGTGCATACCGACGTTCTGAGTTCTGAGAGGCATTCGATCTTCCTGAGAATCCTAAGGGCTATTGTAAGAAAATGAGGCATATTATAGACTTTCCCATTGAAGTCTATTTTGCTGTATTTCAGACACTTTGGAAATTAAAGAGGTAATGTTCTGAAGAAAAATAAAAGGTTGGCTTATAGTTGATATTCCACAGTAGCAGTGTGGCCATCTGTTTTGGTTTTGAATCATCCCTATTGATTTGCTAAAAATTTTAATATTGAAATCACCATAGATTTAAATTCCAAATCTATGTCAGCTTTGCCAAGTGTTGTCCCATCTGTAGAAGGGAACAGCATGCAGGCTGCCTGGCTCCAGCCTGACTCAAGCCGTAACATATTGGCCTGTGCCTGTTATTGACAGTTCCCTTACCAAACTTTTTTTTTAATTGGCTGGAGTAGATTTTTTTGCTTGAATATTCATTTTTCATACATTTAACAGAGAGACATTGGTTCACAAAACCATACGGGCTTCAAGTGTAGTGTACATCTCAAAAACACATCATCTGCCCCAAACAAAGTATCTTTTTGTCCCAATTTTCATGCCCATTGCCCACCTCCACTTACTCCCCACTCACTTTTCCCTATGGCTAACACCACATTGTTGTCTGTGTCTATGTGTTATTATATATAGTAGAGGCCCAGTGCACGAAATTTGTGCATTGAGAGGGTCCCTCAGCCCGGCCTGCACCCTCTCGCAGTCTGGGAGCCCTTGGAGGATTTCCAACTGACAGCTTAGACCCACTCCTCATACTCAGGCATCCTTAGCACTGCTGTGGAGGCAGGAGAGGCTCCCACCACCACCGCTGGTCACCGTCTGTAGGGCGATCAGGCCCCTCTTGGACCCGCCTTGGCCTGACGCTGCCTGCTCACCTGCTCCACTATCCCGCCGCGGTCCTGCTCTTGTTGGGGGCCTATCAGGGCCAGCAGCACTTACACTGCTGCCTGCTGCCAGCGCCGGGTCACTGACACCTGCCATGTTCTGCTTCACCCCCTGGTGGTCAGTGCATGTCATAGTGAGTGATCGAACTCCCGGTCGAGGGGACAATTTGCATATTAGGCTTTTATTATATAGGATTATTTGGTTGATCTCTTTCCATTCTCCCCACCTCCCACCCCTCTGAGATCTGTCAGTCTTTTCTATTTATCCATGCCTCTGTTTCTATTTTTTTTTTTTTGGTCAGTTTATTTTATTCTCTGAAGTCCCAATGCACAAAATTCGTGCAAGAGTAGGCCTTCCTCCCTTGGCTTCCGGCACTGGCTTCCCTCTGGCACCCGGGACCTGGGCTTCCCTCTGGCCGCTGGCAGGCACCCAGGACCTGGACTTCCCTCTGACTGCTGGCAGGCACTCGGGACCTGGAATTCCCTCACAGCCCTGGCTTCATCCAAAAGGTTGTCCGGAAGGACGTCTGGTCTAATTAGCATATTACGCTTTTATTATTATAGATTAGATTCTACATATAAGTGAGATCATATGGCATTCATCTTTCTCTGACTGGCTTATTTCACTTAGCATAATAATCTCCAAGTCTATCTATGTTGGCTCAAAAGGTAGGATTTTCTTTCTTATGGTATAGTAGTATTCCATTGTGTAAATATATCATAGCTTTTTAAAAATTGTTATTTGTTGATGACAGAGAGAGAGAGAGAGAGAGAGAGAGAGAGAGAGAGAACATCGATTTGTTGTTACACTGATTTATGCATTCATTGGTTGATTCTTGCATGTGTCCTGACCAGGGATCAAACCTGCAATATTGGAATATTGGGGACTACGTTCTAACCAACTGAGCTACCTGGCAAGGGCCTGTATCAAAACTTTTTTATCCACTCATCTATATGGGCATTTGGGCTGTTTCCAGATCTTGGCTATTATAAATAACACTGCAATGATCATGGGGGTATACATATTCTTTCGAATTAGTGTTTCAGGTTTCTTTGGCTATATTTCAAGAAGTAGGATTGGTGGGTCATAAGCAGTTCCATTTTTAATTTTTTGAGGAAATTCCATACTGTTTTCCACAGTGGCTGCACTAGTCTGCATTCCATTCTCACCAATAGTTCACAAGGGTTCCCTTTTATCTAAATCCTCACCAGTACTTGTTATTTATTGATTTATTGATGATAGCCATTCCTACAAGGGTGAGGTTTTAATTTTCATTTCTCATTATGGTTTTAATTTTCATTTCTTTGATGATTAGTAATTAGTGATGTTGAGCTTTTTTAAAAAATATATATTTTATTGATTTTTTACAGAGAGGAAGGGAGAAAGATAGAGAGTTAGAAACATCGATGAGAGAGAAACATCTATCAGCTGCCTTCTGCACACTCCCTACTGGGGATGTGCCCACAATCAAGGTACATGCCCTTGACCGGAATCGAACCTGGGACCTTTCAGTCCGCAGGCCGACGCTCTATCCACTGAGCCAAATCGGTTAGGGCGAGCTTTTTTTTTTTTTTATGTCCCCTTTGGAGGAGTGTCTATTCAGGTCCTTTGCCAATTTTTTTTTAATTGGGTTGTTTGTTTTCTTGGTGTTGAGTAGTATAAGATATATATTGCAGAAATTAACCCCTTAACATATGTATCATTGGCAAATGTTCTCCTATTCAGGGGTTCCCATTTTATTTTGTTGATTTCTAAGGCTGTGCAAAAGACTAAGTTTTATGTAGTCCCACTTGTTTATTTTTTTCTTGTGTTTCCTTTGCCCAAGGATATATATCAGACAAAATATTATTGTGAGAAATATCTGAAATTTTACTGCTTGTATTTTCTTCTAGGATTTTTATGGTTTCTTGTGAAACATTTAAGTCTTTAATCCATTTTGAGTTTATTCTTGTGTATGGTATAAGAAAGTGGTCTAGTTTCATTTCTTTGCACATATATGCCCAACAGTTCCAATACCATTTATTGAATAGACCATCTTTACCTGGACTCTCTATTTTGTTCCATTGATCTATCTGCCTATGTTTATGCCAGTACCATGCTGTTTTGATTATTATGGCTTTAGTTGTATAGCTTGATATCAAGTAGCATAATTCCTCCAACTTTGTTCTTCTTTCTCAAGATCACTGCTGCTATTGGGGATCTTTTTTATTCCAATTAAATTTTGGGAATATTTGTTCTATATCTGTGAAATATGTCATTGATATTTTAATAGGAATTGCATTGAATCTGTAGATTGCTTCGGGTAGTATTTACATTTTAATTATGTTAATGTTTCTTATCCATGAACACAGTATATTCTTCCACTTATTTGCATCTTCTTCATATTCTTTCTTTGGTATTTTTTAATTTCTGAGTATAGGTCTCTTAGCTATTTGGTTAAATTTATTCCTAGATACCTTATTTTTTTGTTGCAATAGTAAATGGGATTGTTTTCTTAATTTTTTTTCCAATAGCTCATTATTGGTGTATAAAAATGCCACCAATGTATAAATATTAATTTTGTATCCTGCTACTTTGTCAAATTCATTTATTATATCTAGCAGATTTTGGTGGAGACTTTGGGAGTTTTTATATACAATATACTGCCATCTGCTAATAATGACAGTTTTACTTTCTCCTTTCCAATTTGTATGTCTTTTATTTCTTCTTCTGGTTTGAATGCTGTGGCTAGTATTTCCAATATTATCCTACCTAATAAGAGACAAACATGGTAATTGACCATACCTTCGCTACGCCTCCCATTGGCTGATCAGTGTGATATGCAAATTAACCGCCAACAAAGATGGCAGCTAATTTGCATATT
>NW_005361652.1:4935149-4938793 GCF_000412655.1 Myotis brandtii | reverse complement strand
AATCCCTTGGGGGCCTAAGCCTTTAGTTGGACATCCCCCGAGGGCTCCCTGGCTGCCAGAAGGATGTCTGACTGCAAGCTTAGGCCTGATCTCCCGGGGAGTGGGCCTAACTCGACAGGTGGACATCCCCCAAGGGGTCCTGGACTGTGAATAGGCGCAGGCTGGGCTGAGGGACCCCCCCGCCCGAGTGCACAAATTTTTGTGCACCGGGCCTCTAGTCCTATACAATAAAAGACTAATATGCAAATTGACAGAATGGCAAAATGACCAGTTGCTATGACACACACTGACCACCAGGAGGCAGACGCTCAATGCAGGAGCTGCCCCCTGGTGGTCAGTGTGCTCCCACAGGGGGAGCACTGCTCTGCCAGAACCTGGGCTCACAGCTGGTGAGTGCAGCGGCGGTGGCAGGTGCCTCTCTTGCCTCCACTGCAGTCAGACATCCCCTGAGGGCTCATGGACTGCGAGAGGGTGCAGGCTGGGGGACCCCTCCTCCCTCTCCCATGTGCACAAATTTCATGCACTGGGCCTCTAGTCTATATATATATATATGGCTAATATGCAAAGTGTCCCCTTGGGAGTTTGACCAGGAGACCCAGAGTTCAATCACTCACTATGACATGCGCTGAACCCCAGGGGGCAGTGAGGAACAAAGGAAGGCCCTGGCCAGCAGCCAGAAGGCCCCCATCAGCCCTGATCACCAGCCAGGCCTAGGGACCCTACCCATGTCCAAATTTCATGTACCGGGCCTCTAGTTTTGAATAACAATGGCGAAAGAAGACCCCTTGGCTTGATCTTAAAAGAAACATTTTAATCTTTGCCAATTTAGTATGATGTTGGCTGTGCATTTATCATAGGTGGCTTTATTATGTTGAGGTATCATCCATCTATTCCCACTTTTCTAAGAGTCTTTTTCATAAATGGATGTTGGATTTTATCAAGTGCTTGTTCTGCATCTATTAATATGATTACATAATTTTATTCTTCATTTTTTTGTGATGTATCAAATTTTTTTATTGATTTGAGAATACTGAACCAACCTTGCATCTCCAGAATAAACCCCACTTTTTCATAGTGAATTATCTTTTCAATGTATTGCTGGATCCAGTTTGCTAACATTTTGCTGAGGATTTTAGCACCTGTTTTCATCAGGGATATTGGCCTATATTTTTCTTTCTTTGTAGTGTCTTTATCTGGTTTTGGAATTAGGATAATGCTGGCATCATAAAAAAGCTTGCAAGTATTCCCTCCTCTTGAATTTTTTGGAATAGTTTGAGAAGGATAGGTATTTCGTATTTTTTTTTTTTTTTTACTATTTGCTAAAATTTGCCTGTGAAACAATCCAGTCTTAAACATTTGTTTGTTGGGATTTTTTTATGACTGCTTACATTTCATTAATTGTAGTTCGTCTACTCAGGTTTTCTGATTCAGTTTTGGAAGATTGTATGCGTCTAAGAATTTATCCATTTTCCCATGTTGTCCAATTTGTTGGTATGTGGTTGTTCATGGTATTTTCTTACAATTCTTTGTATTTCTGTGATGTTAGTTGTTACTTCTCCTATTTCATTTCTAATTTTATTTATTTGGGTCCTCTCTATTTTTCTTGATGTATCTGGTTAAAAGCATGTCAACCTTGTTTATCTTTTTAAAGAACTAGCTCTTAGTTTCATTGATATTTTGTATTGTTTTTTTCTTTTGTTGTTACTCTCTATGGCATTTATTTCTGCTCTAATATTTATTATTTCCTTCCTTTTGCTTTCTCTGGGCTTTTTGGTTTTTTTCTTATTCTAGTTCTTTTAGGTATAGGGTTAGATTGTTTGTTTGAGATTTTTCTTGCTTCTTGAGGTAGGCCTGTAATGCTCTGAACTTTCCTCTTGGGATTGCTTTTGCTGTGTTCCATAGATTTGGGGTTGTTTTCTGTTCATTTTCATCTGTTTCCAGGTAACTTTTCATTTCATCCTTGACCTCATTTTTAACTCTTTCATCGTTGAATGATATGCTATTTTAGCCTCCATGTGTTTGGATAATTTTCAGTTTTTTATTATAATTGATTTTTAGTTTTATACCATTATAGTAAGAGAAGATGCTTAAAATAATTTACATTTTCATTGTAACCAGTTTGGCTCAGTGGATAGAGCATCGGCCTGTGGACTGAAAGGTCCCAGGTTTGATTCCGGTCAAGGGCATGTACCTTGGTTGTGGGCACATCCCCAGTGGGAGGTGTGCAGGAGGCAGCTGATCGATGTTTCTCTCTCATCGATGTTTCTAACTATCTCTCTCCCTTCCTCTCTGTAAAAAAATCAATAAAATATAAAAAAATAATTTACATTTTCTTGAATTTATTAAGATTTATTTTGTGTTCTAACATGTAGTCTATCTTTGAAAATGTTCCATGTGCACTTGAAAATAATGTATAATCTCCTGCTTTGGGATGAAATGTTCTATAAATATCAATTAAATCCATCCCATCAAGTATGTCATTTAAGGACATGGTTGCCTTGTTGATTTTTTGTCTCAAAGATCTATCCAGTGATGTTAATTGGGGTGTTAAAAATCACACACTATGACTGCATTTCTGTTGCTATCTCCCATTATGTCCACCAAGATTTACTTTATATATTTAGATACCCCTATGTTGCAAGCATAGTATGATTACAAGGGTTATATCCTTTTGTTAGTGCGATACACTTAATATTATGTAGTGATCACCTTTGTCTCTTTTATGGCCTTTGTTTTGTTTGTCGGATATGAGTATTATTACCCCAGCTTTTTATTCATTTCCATTTGCCTGGAATATTTTTTCCATCCATTCACTTTCAGTCTTTGTATATCTTTTTTGTTCAGAGGTGGGTCTCTTGTAGACAGTATATATATGGATCATGTTTTCTTATTGATGTAGTTACTCTATGTTTTTTGATTGGAGCATTTAATCAGTTTACATTTAAGGTTATTATTGATATGTGCTTATTTATTGCCATTTTATTATATATATATATACACACACACACACACACACTAATAAAAGACAAACATGCAAATTAACCATCACTCCACTACACCCACCAGCCAATCAGGAGCGAGTATGCAAATTAACCCAACTAAGATGGTGGCAGGCAAGGAGCTGGAGCGAGCATGAGGCTTGGGTTGCCCCCGGCGATAGAGGAAGCCAAGCTACCCGCCTGCCCTGGCTGGCCCTGGCCTCCGCTCAAGGCTACAAAGTTTCAATTATATAAGATAAATAAATCCCAGATATCTGCTTCTAGCTGGCCCTGGCCTCCGCTCAAGGAGGCGCTGAAAAAAAGAAAAAAAAAAGAGGCTGGGAGCTTGGATTGCTGGGGGGTGTGGCCAGACTAAAAATGGCCATCAGTCCCTCACCCAGGCTGGCTAGGCACCCTAGCGGGACCTCCCCACCCTGTAGGGGCTGTGGGCAGCCTGAAAATGGCCCTCAGCCCCTCACCCAGGCTGGGCAGGCACCCCAGCAAGACCCCCCACCTGATCCAGGACACCCTTCCGGGCAAACCAGCTGGCCCCACCCATGCACCAGGCCTCTATCTTATATAATAAAAAGGTAATTTGCAAATTGACCCTAACAGCAGAATGACTGGGAATGACTGGTCACTATGACACACACTGACCACCAGGGG
>NW_005361652.1:4932296-4934471 GCF_000412655.1 Myotis brandtii | reverse complement strand
AGTTAGGGGCAATCAGGCAGGCAGGCAGGCAGGTGAGTGGTTAGGAGCCAGCAGTCCCAGATTGTGAGAGGGATGTCCGACTGCCGGTTTAGGCCCAATCCCTGTAAACTGGCAGTAGGACATCCTTCGAGGTGTCCCAGATTGGAGAGGGTGCAGGCCAGGCTGAGGGACACCCTGCCCCCGTGCATGAATTTCATGCTCCGGGCCCCTAGTATATATATATTTCTTTTTTCTTCTTATTCTTTGTAAAACAGGCCCTTTAACATTTTTTGCAATACTGTTTGGTGGCAATGAACTTCTTCAGCTTGTTTTTTTTTTGGTCTGTTAAAACACATTGTATGCGGAAAACGTATTTATACATTTTATGTTGACTGTAAGTAGTAGAGCCACCTGTTAGTGCATGATAAAAACTACCCGCAAACAATGTGTTAAGTTCTTTATTTTACCTTTAATGATAGCCTTTCTGGATAAAGCAGTCTTGGTTTTAGGTGTTTGCTTTTCATCATTTTGAATATTTCATACTAAACCTTTCTGGCCTGAAGTGTTTCTGTTTTGAAATCAGCTGACTGCTTTTCTCTTGCTGCTTTTAAGATTCGCTCTTTGTCTTTAACCTTTTCCATTTTAAGTATGAAATGTCATCCTGTCAGCCTCTTTTGGTTCATCTTGTTTGAGACTCTCTGTGCTAATTGAACTTATGTGACTTTTATTCTTTATCAGGTTGGAGAAATTTTCAGCTATTAGTTCTTCAAACAGGTTCTCTATACCTTGATTATTTTCTTCTCTTTCTGGTACCTCTATGATGCTGATGTTGTTATGCTTCATATCATCCCAGAGGTCCCTTAGACTTTTTTCATTTAAAAAATTCTCTCTTCTTATTAATGCTCTGCTTGGGTGCTTACTGTTATATTGTCCTCTAAATTGCTGTTTCAACCCTCTACTTCATCTAACTTGCTGTTAATTTCTTCTAGTGTAGTCTTTATTTAAGATATTCTATTATTCATTTCTGACTAGTTCTTTTTTATTGTTCCTATGTCCTTTTTAATGGTTACTATCTCTTTGTTTAAGTTCTCACTGAGATCATCCATTTTTCCCAGAATATCCTTGAGCATTCTCATAAGCATTGTTTTAAACTCTATATCTGGTAGCTTGGCTGCTTCTATTTAATTTAATTATTTTTATGAGGATTTCTCTTGTTCTTTCATTTGGGACATATTTCTTTGTCTCCCCATTTTGTCTTTGTGTATTAGGTAGATCTCCTATGACTCCCAAACTTGTTATGATGACTTTATGATGTAGGTGTCTTGTTGGGCTCAGTGGTACAATCTTCCAGGTCACCCAAGCTTCATGCTCTAGGAATATTTCTTGTGGGTTATGTGCACCCAACTGTTTTAGTTGAGTCTTGAATGTTGTTGGCCCTTTTGTGGGTGGAGTTAACCCTTCAGGCTGACTAACTATAAGATAATCCTTGATCATCATTTATGAGTCACTGTGCATGGGCTGTCCCTTAAGGCAGAGTTGTTCCCAGCAGTTTCTGGTGCCTGCCAGAATCCCATTTTGGTTGTATTACTTATGTGGCTAGTTGGATCAAGCTCTGGTGTTATCTTAAGACCACCACTGTTTGTGTTGGTTCTGGGTCCACTTGGGCAAGATTCAGGTGCAGCCCTATATCAGACATTGTGAGTAATTATCCTTGGGAAACCTTCCTGGAGATACTGAAAAAAAAAAAGGAAAAAAGGGCCTTCATTAAAAGGCAGAAAGCTTCTTATTGTCTTTCATAAACAAAATTTAAAAGTTTTCATTTCATGTTGCAATTCAAACCATTTTTCTTTAAGTGGGTGTAGCAGTGCTTCTCCATGCAAATGGCAGAACCTCTGCCAAAAACTGAGGAGACTGGCTCTGGCTGGTGTGGCTCAATTGAGTGTTGTCCCATGCACAGAGAGGTCACTGGTTCAATTCCTGGTCAGGGCATATGCCCAGGTTTCTGGCTTTATCCCCAGGAAGGGGCATGAAAGAGGTGGCAGCCATTCAATGGTTCTCTCTCATCATCTCCCTCTCCTTTTTCTTTTTGTTTTTTTTCAGTACTTACTAGCATAATAAACTTGTGACAAACTCCTCTTTTTTAATTTATTTATTAAGGTATTAAATATGTGTTCTTATACCCCATTGCTCCCCCGT
>NW_005361652.1:4921742-4931894 GCF_000412655.1 Myotis brandtii | reverse complement strand
TAGCTATGGTGAATTGTGCCGCTATGAACATAGGGGTGCATATATCCTTTCTGATTGGTGTTTCTAGTTTCTTGGGATATATTCCTAGAAGTGGGATCACTGGGTCAAATGGGAGTTCCATTTTTAGTTTTTAGAGGAAGCTCCATACTGTTCTCCACAGTGGCTGCACCAGTCTGCATTCCCACCAGCAGTGCACGAGGGTTCCTTTTTCTCTGCATCCTCGCCAGCACTTGTCGTTTGTTTATGTGTTGATGATAGCCATTCTGACAGGTGGGAGATGGTACCTCATTGTTGTTTTGATTTGCATCTCTTGTATGATTAGTGGCTTTGAGCATGTTTTCATATGTCTCTTGGCTTTGTGAATGTCTTCTTTTGAAAAGTGTCTATTTAGGTCCTTTGCCCATTTTTTTATTGGGTTGTTTTTCTTCCTTTTGTTAAGTTGTATGAGTTCCCTGTAAATTCTGGGGATTAAACCCTTATCAGTGATATCATTGGCAAATATGAAAGCCCACTGCATGGGTAACAAACTCCTCTTGCTGGTTTTGCACTACTTCAGAGCCCCTTATTAGTTTTTCCACTTTTTACTTGGAGATTTATAAATTAGAAAAAAAAACACATAACCACCATCCTATCTCAATTCACTTCTTAGAAATGCTAGTTTAGTGCTCACACAATCTGCAGATAGGCATCAAATGATCCAGATTGTAACATATCAAGTTAAGTGCTGGGGATACCAAAACTTTAAAGTAGACGTGAGGTATACTTAAGGATTAACAAAGAAAAAGAACTATCCACTCTGCTTACAGTGCTTCATTATGGATTTCCAAAAAGAACAATTTAAAGGCTGAAGACTTTTTTTTATTCTGTCAATGTGTAGGTTAAAAGCCCTCGGAGAAGAAAATGCTGCATAAAAATATTTGAAGACCAGACATTAACTTACTCTAAAGTTAAATAAAAATATTTTAGAAGAGCCTAAAGAAGTAGAAAGAACTTGAGCTTTATAGTCAGACAGACCTGTGTTTTGTTCTGGGTTTGACACTTATCAGTTGCTATTAACATTAGGATAATTTTTATTATTGAACCAGCCTCAAAAATAGACGCTAGCTATTGTGGCACAAATTAAATAAAATAAGCAACTTACATGTGAGTTGTACTTTTCAGTTGAAATTATAGCACAGAGAAGAAGAATAAACAAAGAAAAAGAATCTGATGAACCATTGTAACATTAAACATTACAGTGAACAGATCTGAATTCACATCCTGGCTTGAGCACATATTTACCAGCAGCATTGTTATGAGTAGAATCTTAAAAGCGACAAGAGAGAAACAGTCAGATGACTTCTCAACAGAAACACTTCAGGCCAGAAAGGTTTAGCCTCCACAGGAAGATGACAAATCGTAGAAAGCTTTATTTCTATGGAATTACATCCTTGGGTTTCTAAGGTCCCCTTTCCCTTGGTCTTGCCATAGAAGTGTAGCAGGGGCTTCAGTAGAGCTAAGATCAGAATCAATGTCCAGAATTTCATTTTCATGTTGGAACCCAATTCAGTCTAGTATCAGGCTAGCTTAGCTTGTGTTCCCTGCTGTAGTCCATCAGTCAATTGCTTGTGGAGTCCTCATGGCCATGGGCCATACAGGTGAATGTAAGAGAGCCAATAGCCAAGAGCAACAAGAATCACAAGAGCAACCAGAGAGCAAACTCCTTTGTTTAGTGGACTATGTATACCCAAATTTTAGTGGTCTTGCATTGACTCCACCCATTCAAGCCAATCTATGGTTCCCCAGGCTCGACTGACAGGCAAATACTTTCCCTAGTCACCCCAACTTCACTGCACATGCATCTATCTCCCCTTTACTGGACCCCCTTCTCCCAGTGATTCTGCAGAGAATGGGCCAGTGGTTCCCTGGGGATTGTGAAATTGCATTTTCCTGGTAAAGCTTCCCAAATGACAGGCCCATAATGTCTGGCCTTCCCTTTGTTCCTTTCCTATTATAAATGACTAGCTAATTACAATGTTAGCAGTGTGACATTGAGCAAATTATTTAACCTCTTTAAGCCTCATTTTTCTCACCTGTGAGAATAATAATATTACTTCATACAGTTTCTAAGATAACAATGTATATGTAAGCCATTTGGCATTAAGCCAGTATGTAGTAGTCATGAAATAAATGATAATTCTCTACCTTTTCCTGTATTCTATCACTAGCCCAATGAAGTCTTTGCTACTCTTTTTTTCCTTTCTCACCTCCAGATGTTACAGTGACATTAGGAATTTTACAGTTCAATTTTTTAATTTATTCAATTGAGAAGCTTCCCTACACTATATTTACATAATTTTACATAGAATGCATGTGCGCGCGCGCACACACACAAACACACACACACACACACACACACACACACACACATGCACACACACATGTCCTTCATTCCAGGAGGTTGACTATTTTCAGAAGGTTCAGATTGGTAAATTTTATTTCAGGAAGACCCTACAAATCTAGCCCAATCATTAAGAGTGCTAGAGATGAAAAGGTAAGTTTGCTAAATTTTTATATGTAAAATTATCCCAGGTAAATTTGGGGTGTGATCTTACCTGACCTCATTAACTGAAAATAATTAGGATTAGTCAGTGCTTGGAATGAAGATCACAGTAAACAATAAAGATTTATTGCTTTGGAAAGCAGAGACTTTCTCTTTGAGTTCCTTTGAGGATGTGAGCTAAACTAACAATCTAGCATGGTTCTATGAATGCCATTAAAACCTAGAGCTAACCTACAAGTCAGAGAACCATCTTGACTCAATGGAAATGATGACACCAGAAGACAGTAGAATAACAAATATTAATTTCAGTATTCTAGTTAGAGGTGTTTATTGCTCCTACTCTGCTTCTCTGCCTTTTTTCCTTCTTTAGTTTCTCATAACTGAGTGCAGTAATGACTCAAATTGCAAATCCACACTGTTCCCAGCTCTTGAGACAATTCACAATGAAGGAATTATCCGCAGATTCAGCCTCACTATTTAGTTTAGTTTGGGTTTAGATTAGCCTCCCTGAGATCTAGTGGCTCTGCATTTTTCTCCTCATTCCCTTTGCTACCAACCAAAAATAAAAATCAGTAGTAAATATTAGTTATTGGCATTGATTCCAGAGCTAGACTGCCTGAGCTCAAATCCTAGCTTTGTCAATTAGCAGCTCTGTCAAAGCTACTCTGGCAGTGCAGCTTTGGGCAAATAATTTCACTTGTATAGTCTTCAGTTTCATCACATATAAAATGGGGATAATGATAGTATCTAACTCATAAACTTCTTGATAGGATTAAAGGTGAGAAGGCTTGTAAAGCTCTCAGTGCTTGGTACATAACCACTTCAAGTTCACGTTCATGTTTTTAAAATGCCTGAGACCCATTTCCTCAGGGAAATGCTTCCCCTCACTCCTTTTTTTTATTTGTAGCTCTTCTTTATACCTTTCCCTTTAGCCCTCATGTTGATATGATTCACTAAGCTTTTGCCTAAGCTTTTACTTCAGTAACTACTCTCAATCACTCCTTGGTAACCCAACCTAGTTCCTCATTCCCCTTTCTGGTTTGGGCAAACCTGGAAAGAAATATGAGATGATGACCACTTAGCTACCTAACATATGACACTTCCATAGTTATGCTTTACTAAAATAACCAGGTTCCCCACTACCTACAAGTTTTCCAAATTGTGACTAAGACAGTCTGTCTAAGTCTGGAATATCATGTCCAATCTACCTAGCTAGACCTCTGTAGCCACTACCACTTCTTCCCCTAAGCTGAACCGGGATGCCAAGACAAATAATAATAATCCTGCCCTTCCTATGGTAGCATTTATAAAGATAGACAAAAATCTATTTCCCAAATGGGTAATCCTTACTTATTTAAGGTTGGGTTCCTGGATGCTTGAACAGCACCACAGGCAAATGATGATCATATTCCAGACAGCCTAAAAAGTACCACACAATGACTTGAAAAGATATTACAAATATGAAAAATAAATAATTTTTTAATTTGATAAAGATAAATTAAGAATAGGAAACAAAGGTTTTCACTGTTGAGTCTTCACTCTGAATAAGTTTATTGCAATACGTTAAAGTGTCTTATGTAAATTGCGCATTTTTATTTGTAAAACCTTTTCTTTCCCAGGATCTTAAAGCACTCTGCAAATATTACTTACCCATCAGTATCTACTTGTGGTATAACTACTTTTTATTTTACATTTTTATTGTTTAAAGTATTACATATGTCCCATTTTCCCCCATTCACCCCTTATAACCTCCCTTCCCTCCCCCCAGGCCTTCACCACACTATTGTCTGTGCCCATGGGGTTTCTTAATTCTCCCATAAACATCCAAGAGATGCTATTACCCTGATATGCATACCAAAATAATAGATATGCAAACTGTAACAAAATAATATTTTTCTGTTTTAACTTCTCCCACACTATAGAAACATCAGCCCTCTGCCCACCCTCTAGATCAGTGGTTCTCAACCTTGGCTGCACATTAGAATCACCTGGGAATCTTTTTAAAATCCTGATTTCTGGGCCTCATCCTCCGGAAATTCTGTTTCTTTGTTACTAATGTTGTGGCCCCACCCCACAACAAAGAAACAGAATTTCCGGAGGATGAGGCCCGGAAATCAGGATTTTAAAAAGATTCCCAGGTGATTCTAATGTGCAGCCAAGGTTGAGAACCACTGATCTAGATGATGAATAAAGAACAGAGAAAGTTTAAGAAACTTACGCAAAGACACATGGGAAACTCTGAAAAAAAAAACATTTGTTGTTTGTTTGTAATAATGAGAAAACGAAAAGGTGATCATTTTCTTTGTAATTCAGGGGGAAAGTTGTTTTTTAACAGTAATCCCTACCCATAGAAAGTAGTCTTTTTTACTTCCCTTAATGTGGATACTTTTTTTTTCAGCTAGTACCTAATTATGGTAAATTGCTTTGTTCCCTAATTGTTACTGCAAGGCAGCTAAACATTGTTATGTTGACTATTTAAGAGTGGATTGTAATGGCCTTAATCATAAAATAATCTGACAATATAATCAATGTAACTGGGAGATACCTTGTGGAAACAAGCAAATCAAGTATGAAACAGACTTATAAGGGAGTTTTCAATGTTATTATTTTATTTTTAATATGAGAAGTAAAAATTCTCATTTCACAGAGAAGCAAAAGGGATGTTAATGCTGTTTTATACACCTAATCATCAGAACCCCACATGCCTTGCTGTATAATGTTGGACTATCATCACAACAAATTTGAAATCCTCTCCACAGGGTATGAAACACCAACATTTTCCCAAGCACATATTTCACAAGAGGAGATCTTTTTGTCTGCATCTCCTTCCAACCCAACTACCTTAAAAAGGGGAACAGTTTTCTCCACCTCACCAGCTCATAAGCTAAAAGGCTGAGAGCAAAAGTGAGTTTTAGTTGTGCTTGACATTCTTAGTGCTTCTGTGGGACTAGAAGAATTAATTCACATTAATAGAAATAAGAGAGTTGGAGATGTTGGACTCTGGGAAAAATAACAAGTAAAACAAACGCCATCAAACTTCTCTTTTATTGAAAAAATAGGATATAAATACAAGGCTCTTAATAGTGCATGCTGAGAAGTAATTCTACTATAATTAATTGAAGACAGATATCTACTTAATATATTAAAACAAAATAAGAAATAACATATGTGTATTCACAAATACACACATTGAAACAAAAAAAAGCAGGTTTGTTACTTCTATTTGTTACTTCTAGTATCTACCAATTAAGTAAGAACCAGGAAAATCTTTTGTATTAAGGGAAGACAAATACCATATCATCTCACTTATATGTGGAATCTAATGAACAAAATAAACTGATGAGCAAAAGAGGACCAGAGGTATGGAACAGACTGATGGATTGCAGAGGGGACGGGTGTGGGGGACTGGAAAAGATTAGCCAAAGAACATACCTGCATATATGCATAGCCCATGGGCACAGGCAACAAAGTAGTGAAGGACAGGGCACAGGCAACAAAGTAGTGAAGGACAGGACAAGGCAGAGGTAGGGCTGTGTGGAGGAGGGCAAAAGGGTAGATGGAAGACACTAATAGTGTAAAAAAAGCAAATGTGGTTTCTGCTCCAGTTTGAGCTTGTGCTAGGTAAATCATATTACATTTAGGTTCTGTTAAATGTTTTAACATTTTTTCTTAGCTTAGAAAGAAAACAACTGGAATTTCTATCTCTATGATCTATATAATTTCTCTCTCTCACTCTTATATGCTACTGGTAGATTATTATTACTTTTTAATAATTAATGTATCTTAGAAATGTTTTGACTTTTAAAAATATATTTGTATTGATTTTAAAGAGGAGGGGAGAAGGAGAGAGAGATAAAAACATCAATGAGGAGAAAGAATCATTGATCAGCTGCCTCTTGCACGCCCCCAACTGAGAATCGAGCCTGCAACCCGGGCATGGGCCCTGACTGGGATTCAAACCATGACCTCCTGGTTCATAGGTTAATGCCCAACCACTGAGCCATATTAGTCAGGCTGTTTTGACTTTTTAATAAGTAATATATCTTTAAAAGGTTTCTGTTTTGTTTTGGGGGGATTTGTTTTGTTTTTAATATTAATTTTATTTATTTTTAAATTTTTTATTATTGAAAGTATTACATATATCCCCTTTCCCCCCACTGACCCCCTTTTCCCTGCCCCTTGACTGTTATTTTCTAAGGTGAGTGGCATGAGGAAGTGACACTCAGCTGGCCTCAGTGTTCTCAAGCGAACTCTGCATGATTAGGTTCACTCAGATTTACAAGCAAGACATTTGGCTTCTTACCGCTGAGATCTGCCTCCCAATTGGGGAAGGAGTTGCCATAGAATGTAATGTGGGGTTTGTCACTCATGAGCCAAGGGTGATCAATGTGGGCATGCTCAAAGGCCCTCCTGGAGGTTTGCTGTGTTTTTTCATTGTGGTTTTCTTTTGAAACCTGCATACGATGGTGGTTCTCTATCGACGTGTCCTAGGGAGAGACAGACACACATTTCTGTCAACAGGCTTTGTAAAGGAGCAGAGCAGGCTCCTGTAACAGTCAGAACTTGTGGCTAGACTTGTGGTTCCAAGGAAGAAATCTCCCCTGTAGCTGGGGAAGAAAAACATGGTTATAAAAGCAAGATCTCTAATGCTGTTTGTTACAATAAGACATTTTATTATGGATGAGAGAAAGAATGACATTTAACCATGCTTGACATTTGACCTATAGCATTCTTCTCCTTCTCTTTCTCCTCCTCCTTCTTCTTTTCTATGCAAAATAATGTCTGTCTTTCTGCATCACTGGGTAGTGGTGCTCATCAGAATTTCCTAATAACATAAAGACAAAGGCAAGTCTATATATTTGATCAGATGTCAAAGGAATGGGAGGTGGACTATTAGGTGACCCTTAGTTGTAGCTTCTGCTGGCTTTTTGCTGTATGCTGTTCACCAATATGAGGCAGGTGGACTTTTGTGAGAGGATAGTATTTGGTGGCTAGAACCTCGTTAGAGCATTTCTTCTTGAATGAAATACACAACAGATAAGGGAGTAGGGGAGGTAATACAGAGAAGCTACTCTTTGCAGCTCAGAAGGAAGCCCATGTATGCATTCAAGAAGCCCATGTTATCCTCTAGCTGTGGGTAGCAGCTAATGTGGTCATCCAGAATAAACACTGGACCACGGCAGCGTTTTCCTGTTACAGCTCCAAAAACTTCGGATAAGGATTCACCAGATCCAAAGGCTCCAGAAAAAATGAATGGAAACAGTTCTAGAGGCAAGAGCTCCCACCCAGCATCTTCTAAATTTCTTCCACTGGTTGATATACTGTAAGAGACTATTGATAACTAAGTTCCCATCATTGTTGCGTATCCTTGCCCACATGTCCCATAGCTAGCTCACTCTCAGAGGGTTGGTGTAAGGCCCAAAGACTGGGGTGAGACCTTGAGAAAATACAAAGAAGTTCATCAGTCGTGTGAGAATGGGTGACAGCATGTTGGAAAGCCATGTAAAAGCACCACTACCTTCGGATTTCCATCTATACCCACAGGGTCTTGATAGAAGATGCACAGTCCCTTGTAGGTAAAAAATTTGCCTGACGACTTCCATGAGTGAGACCAGGGGAAAGCTTGGAGTGGGCAGGATGTGTGGATAGGACACAGCAGGGGAATGGCCAAGATCCCCACCTTTACCTACCTGGGCTACAAGACTCCATGTTTGGGGGAACAAGTGGGGCATGCCAACAGTGCAAAAATAAATAAATAAAAATAAAAATAAAAATGAAATAGCAGTATCATTGACTTTATCCACCATGAAATTCCTCTTTCCTCTCCACTTCCATTATGTGGCATTCTCCCCCTTGCCTGTTCTCATTGGCATCTGACACATTTATTCAAGTCAAACACATTTATTTAAGATAGTTGCATGTGTTGTCTATGTTGCTCTGAACCAGTCATTTTGTATATACACACACACACACACACACACACACACACGGGCCTTACACTTCAGAAAGCATTTTTACATTTTAACCCATTTAATTCTCAGTAACCTTGTGAGATATGTATGATGACAGCTCCATTTCCCAGAATAGGTCATTCAGGCTCAAAATTAATTAAAATTCCTGGACAGGCTCACCACAACTAGGAAGACATAGGACTTGAACCAAGACTTTTCCAATTCTGCGGCCAAGAGCTTTTTTTTTTTTTCTTCTAGAGACTACAGCTAGATGAGGTGAACAGTCTAGGAAAGATCTGTGAGGAGGGGAGTTATGGGGGGAAAAAAAAAGAGGAACAAATGTAATCTGAACAATAAAGATTTAATAAAAAATAAATAAATAAATATTAAAAAAAAGAAAGTATTACATAAGTCCACTTTTCCCCATGGTCTTCTCCTAGCCTGCACCTTCCCCTCAGCATAGACAATGTCCGGGGAGGGTAAAGGCCAGTAGGTGTTTTATTTTTTTAATGAATTAATTTTTTTGTTTAAAGTATTACATATATCTCCTTTTTCCCCCATCGACCCCTCCCCAGCAATTCCCACCCCCCAGGACAAGTCCCACTACCCAGTGTCCACTTCCATTGGTTATGCTAATATGCATGCATGCAAGTCCTTTGGTTGATCTCTTACCCTACATCTCCATCTGCACCTGCCTTCCCTCTGAGGTTTGAGAGTATGTTGGGTGTTTCTCTGTCTCTGGATCTATTTTTGTTCATCAGTTTATGTTCAGTATATCCCACATATGAGTGAGATCATGTAATATTTATCTTTCTTCCAATGGCTTATTTCGCTTAGCATAATGCTCTCCAGGTACATCCATGCTGTTGCAAATGGTAAAAGTTCCTTCTTTTAATAGCAGCATAGTATTCCATTGTGTAGATGTACCACAGTTTTTTAATCCACTCATCTGCGGATAGGCACTTAGGCTGTTTCCAAATCTTAGCTATGGTAAATTGTGCTGCTATGAACATAAGGGTACATATATTCTTTCTGATTGGTGTTTCTTTTTCTTGGGATATATTCCTAGAAGTGGAATTACTGGGTCAAATGGGAGTTCCATTTTAATTTTTTGAGGAAACTCCATACTGTTTTCCACAATGGCTTCCCCAGTCTACATTCCCACCAGAAGTGCATGAGGGTTCCTTTTTCTCCAGATCCTCACCAGCACTTGATGTCTGTGGATTTGTGATGATAGCCATTATGATAAGTGTGAGATGGTAACTCACTACTGTTTGATTTGCATCTCTCAGATGATTAGTGACTTTCAGCATGTTTTCATATGTCTCTTGGCCTCTGTCCACTTTCAAAAAGTGTCTATTTAGGTCCTTTGCTCATTTTTTGATTGAACTATATATCATCCTTTTGTTAAGTTGTATGAGTTCCCTATAAATTTTGGAGATTAAACCCTTATCATAGATAACATTGGCAAATATACACTGAGTGGCCAGATTATTATGACCACCTGACGTTTGTACGCAAATTAGCTATAATTTCGCACTGAAGTTGCTAGAGGGCCAGACCATTATAAATAGGGAAGCAGGTTATTTACCACGACAGTAGAAGTGATTTTTTTCTGAAGATATGGGTATACACAACGTGATTTAACAGCCTTTGAAC
>NW_005361652.1:4918803-4920355 GCF_000412655.1 Myotis brandtii | reverse complement strand
TTCTAACTCTCTATCCCTCTCCCTTCCTCTCTGTAAAAAATCAATAAAATATATTTTAAAATAAATAAATAAATAAATATTTTGTGGTGCTATGGTAAGTGGGGTTATTTTTTTATTTTCTCTTTCTGGGTGTTCATTATGCTATATAATAAAAGGGTAATATGCAAATTGACCCTAATGGCAGAACAACCATAAAGACCACTGGACCAGTCACTATGAGTCGCACTGACCATCTCTTGGTCCCTTTACCCAACCGGCAGGCTCCGATCTCCTGATGGTGAACGGGGAACCAGGGTTGGGTGGCGGGGGATGGGGTTGGTGGCAGGCCAAGGCCGCCGCTCCACCAGTCGCCCCACACCCAGAGGGTGACCCACAGAGGGGGCAGGGCCAGCGAGTGGGTGGGAACACCCGAACTCTCAATCCCTTCCCCTGGCCATCAGGCACCAATTACCTGATGGCGAATGAGGAACCAGGGGTGGGTGTTGGCAGGAGGCAGGGCCGCCTGTTGACAGCCGGGGAAGATGGCCCTGATTGCATGCCAGGCCTCAGGACCATACCTGCACATGAATTTTGTGTGCCAGGCTTCTAGTTGTTGTATAAAAAAAGCCATAGATTTCTGGGTGTTAATTTTGTATCCTGATACATTGTTGTATTCATTTATTAAGTCTATTTTTAACCAGTATTAATACTACTACCATTTTACCATTTTTTAAAGTGTCATTTTATTTTCTCTTTATTTTATTTTGGGATTAGTGTTCTTTTCATCGTTCCTTTAGCATCATTTTTCTCTACCTCAACTTTACCTTTATGCCAAAACTTTCTTCCTCACTTTCCCCTTTCGTTGTCCTGTTTCTCTTACCCTATTCCTGCTTTGGATTTTCCCTATTCCTTCTTTTTACCCCCGTCTAAATTTCACCCTACTTATATATCTAATTTCCAATCCCCTGCTCTAAATCCATATACACCTCTCTCTTATCTTTCTTCACTATCCAAATTTTTTCTCTCTGTCGTTTTGCTATTGTTGCTTGATTGTTGAGTATATTGGGGTTTTTTATGCTTGTTTGTGAGATTGTTTTTCTTTTTCTTTTTCTTTTCCTGTTGTTTTTTTTTCCCTCCAGTTATTTTTGTGCTTCTGTTTTCCCTCGCCTCGCTTGATATTAGTGGTTGTTTGTAGTTTGCATTCATCTCCAGGAATCTGTTGCTGGAATTTGTTGGGATTAGAGGCGGTTCTATTGGAGTTTTCTCCCCATATAAATAGTCTCCTCCCCTCTTCTATTTCATTCTCTCTCTTTTCTCTCTTACTTTTTTCTCCCTTTTCCCAATTTCATTTTTGCACTCCTTTTTTTTCCTTTTCTCTTTTATCTTTTTCTCTTCTTTCTTCCTTATCCCCTAATACTCTTTGTTCGGGTGGTCACCTTTATTTGGGGTTATTAATATCGTGAATACATTTGTGTTCAGTGCCTTGAATGTTGTGCCTTGTTGTGTTGTATTTTGTGTCTTTAAATCAACGCAGCAGAGAGAGAACTACATAACCAAACATCTGGAGAAGAGA
>NW_005361652.1:4916340-4916971 GCF_000412655.1 Myotis brandtii | reverse complement strand
CGAATAGCTGCAGCAATCCTGAGAAAGAAGAACAAAGTAGGTGGGATCTCAATACCAGATATCAAACTGTATTACAAAGCCACTGTTCTTAAAACAGCTTGGTACTGGCACAAGAACAGACATATAAATCAATGGAATAGAATAGAGAACCCAGAAATCGACCCAAACCACTATGCCCAATTAATATTCGACAAAGGAGGCAAGAGCATACAATGGAGTCAAGACAGTCTCTTCAATAAATGGTGTTGGGAAAATTGGACAGATACATGCAAAAAGATGAAACTAGACCACCAACTCACACCATACACAAAAATAAACTCAAAATGGATAAAAGACTTAAATGTAAGATGGGAAACCATAAAAATAGTAGAGGAATCCACAGGCAGCAAAATCGCAAACATATGTCGAAGGAATTTCTTATCTGATAATGCTCCTAGGACAATGGAAACTTAAGAGAAAATAAACAAATGGGACTGCATCAAAATAAAAAGCTTTTGCACAGCAAAGGAAACCATCAACAAAACAACAAGAAGACCCACTACATGGGAGAACATATTTGCCAATGATATCACCGATAAGGGTTTAATCTCCAACATTTACAGGGAACTCATGAAACTTAACAATAGGAAGA
>NW_005361652.1:4907001-4915288 GCF_000412655.1 Myotis brandtii | reverse complement strand
AATAAATAATTTAAAAAATAATCATAAAAATAATAATAGAATGAAGAAACATAATTCAAAAAATAAAAGGTTAAAAAAAGAAAGAATTTTTTAAATTTCTTTTAAGTAAAAGATAAAAAAGTGAAGTGTCCTTTTCTTCAGCCAAGTTTTAATGTCCCATGGAGGCTGGTTTAAAACCCCTCTCTGCTGTTCTGTCTGCCACTTCGCAGTTTCCTGTTAGGTAATCAGCACCATGTTGAAGTTCCCAGTGATCCACTGCTCCTCTGTGTCTGTCCCTCAGCCTTGGTTGCAGGCAGGCAGAACCAATATGCTCACTTTATTTATCTGCCTGCTTTCAGTCTTATTTACAGTGCACTCTAAGATGCAAATAAAGCATCTATTTCTGACATGGCTTTAGGTGGGGTTGTTGCTGTATTGGTTTTTGGGACCAAACAGCCTCTCAACCGAGTCCTTAAGGGCTCCCTGGGGCTATTCAGATCCTTGATTCCCTCTGCAAATCTTGAGGCTGGGTGCAGCTTCACTAGTTGCCCATGGGTGCTTGGAGGGGCTGGCCCTTCAGGAGAAAAATGGCTGCTTAGGATTGGAGAGATTGGAATGTCCCACTGCCAGATTCCTGGTCACCTCTCCCTGTTCTGCTCTTCTCCACATTCTCTACCCAGCCTCCACAAAACTTCACCTCCACCTGCTCCACAGCCTCGGTGAGTATTTGTAATTGAAAGGTCCTGTGAACTGGGTTTAGCAAGTAAAACCAAGGAAAATATAAAAGCAAAACAGCCACACCACTGTGAGTTTCTCCCCCGCCCCACTACCACAAGGTTGTGGCAGTTCTTCAGGCTGCCTTTCTGGGTGCAGCCTCTCACTGCTATGGAATTAGATCTAGATTCCCTGGCTTCCAGCAGTCCTGTGGGTCCCCTTCCACAGTTGAGTGTTATGCGTGTCCCCAATGGACGCAGACTTGGTGCAGGGCAAGTTCCTTTTGACCCTCTCATCTCAGTAGTCACGAGTCTCTCTCTCTCCAATCCAGATCCTTGATCCCACCTTTCTCCAGGCATCCTCTGTCCTTTCCAGCCACAGATTGTCTCACTAGCTGTGTTAAATCATCAATTCCAGGTGGATGTTATTCGGTTTAGTTACTCGTTCTATCTTCTCCATGAGAAAGCACAGGATACATCCACCTATTGGCTGCCATTTTGCCTCCCCATGGAAATGTTTTTATATTAGTACCTAAAAAGTTTCTTTATCCTTTAAAAATGTTATAGAAAGATGTCAGCAAGATATCAAAATAGGAGGTTCCAGAACTTTCCCCTGCACAGAAAAACCAATTTAACAACCATACATGGATGAAAATACCTTCATGAAGGTTCTGGAATCTAAGTCAGAGGTTATATTACCCCAGGGGAGCACTTAAACAAGAAAAGACATTGAAAAGTGTACTAAGAACAATTTTACTTTACCTAAGTCATTCCTTATTTGAAGCTGGTATAGCAGAGCAGCAAGAGAGATCTCCTTAGCCTATCAATTTTCCCATGGTGGGGAAAAAAAGCAAAATGAGCATCTGACTTCACAAACTTTTCAAAGTGCTAAGGAGAGGACTGTTTCTATCACACACCCCCTAGAACACTGAAGGGAATTGGCATGACTAGATCACCTGTGGGTAGCTAAGAACAAAGAAAAGAGGCATGGTCCCTTAAATGCCAGTGTACATATTTCAATCACCAGCCCACATACCTTAACAGTGGGCCCATTGTCCCACAGATCCTGGTAGTCAACACATTCAGAATCTCTCATTAAACTTACTGTTGACATGCTTTCCCTGCTAATGCCAGTTTGTAAATTCTGGAAGAAGTGACTTATTCTTCAAATACACAAACATTAACACCAGGCTACATAGATAATGAAGAATAAGGGAACCATGACACCACCAAAGTAATAAAATAAAGCTCCATAACCAACCCTAAAGGAATGGAGATCTATGAACTACTTAACAAAGAATTCAAAATAATTACCTTAAAAAAAAACAGGTAAGATATAAGAAAATACAGACATACTAAATGAAATCATGAAAATAATACATTAACAAAATGATGAGTTCAACAAAGAGATATAAACCATAAAAAGAACCAAACAGAACTTTTGGAGTTGAAGAATATAACAACTAAACTGAAAATTTAGTAGAACGTGTCAACATCAGATTCAATCAAGCAAAGAAAGAATCAACAAACTCAAAGACAGTTCATTTGAAACTATCTAGTCCAGGAGTAGGGAACGTCTAGCCCACAGGCTGTATAAGGCTTGTGAAATTATTTAGTCTGGTCCTGCCATGGCATTAGGGGTGAGTTAATTAAATGTTTGACCAAATATAGCAGGATAATTTTCAAGTTGATAATTTTATATGGTTTATGAATGATATTATAAATGTCAAAATGGCCCTTGGCAGATAAAAAGGTTCCCCATCCATGATATAGTCAGAGGAACAAAAAGTAAAAGGACTGATAAAGAGTAAAGAAAGTCTATGTGACATGGGAAACCATCAGGGAAATTACACATGATGGGAGTCCCAGAAGAAGGGACAGAGAAAGGGGCAGAAAGTTTATTTCAGAAAATAATGACTGGATATTTAATAAATCTGGGGAGGGTGATTAATATACAGATTCATAAAACCCAAAAGACCCCCAAAATTTGAATCTGAAAGGTTCTATGCTCAGACACATTTTAATTAAACTGGTATAACTCATCAAAGAAATTGAAGAAGACACAAATAAATGGAAAGTTATTACATGTTCATGAATTAGAAGAATTAATATTGTTAAAATGTCATTACTACTCAAAGCAACCTACAGATTTAATGCAATCTCTATCAAAATTCCAATCACATTTTTAGATATATAATAAACAATTCTATAATTTGAGTGGAACCACCAAAAACCTCAAATAGCTAAAACAATTTTAAGAAATAAGAACAAAGCAAGAGGCATCATGCTCCCTGACTTCAAACTATATTACAAAGCTATAATAATCAAAACAGCATGGTATTGGCATAAAAACAAATGCATAGATTAGTGGAAAAGAATGGATAGCCCAGACATAAACTCACACATATATGGTCAATTAATTTATGACAAATAAGCCAAGAATGTACAAGGAGAGGACAATCTCTTCAATAAATCATGTTGGTAACTGAACAGCCACATGCAAAAACACTGGTTTTAGACCATACACAAAAAATAATCAAAATAAATTGAAAACTTGAACGTAAGACCTGAAACCATGAAATTCCTATAAGAAAACCTTGGCAGTAAGCTCCTTGATATTGATCTTGATGGTGATTTTTTGGATCTCACTCCAAAAGCAAAGGCATCAAAAGCAAATATTGACAAGTGGTATTAAATCTAAATAAAAGGCTTCTTCACAGCAAAGAAAATATTCAACAAAGTGAAGAGGCAAAAAATGCATAAATACTTGAATATATATTTCTCAAAAGAATATGTACAAATGGCAATCAGGTTTATGAAAAGGTGCTTATCAGCACAAATCATCAGGGACATGTAAATCAACACCACAATGCGATATCACCTTACACCTGTAAGGATGGCTATCTCAAAACAAAAACAAAAGATTACAATTGAAACACTATTCAGCCATAACAAAAGATGAAATACTGCCATTTACGACAACAGGGATGAATCTTGAGAGTATAGCGCTAAGCAAAAATGTCAGACAAAAAAGGACAAGAACCATATGATTTCACTCATATGTGGTATATAAAACAGATAGCAACAAATGAACAAAGAAAAAAACTCATAGATACAAACAACTCTACAGTAGTTGCCAGTTGGGAAGGGGGAGGTTGAAGAGGATAAAGGGAGTCAAATATATCTATAATAATAAAAGTGTAATATGCAAATCGACCGAATGGCCCACCAGCAGAACGACCATCTGGATAACCATGCTATGACACGCACTGGCACCAGGCCAGCCAAGGCAGGTGTGATGCAATTGGTCGGGCGACCTTGCCATCACCCCATAATTGCCCTGCAGAGGGAGGCCCAGGCCACCAGCCAGCAGGACAATCAATCTGGCGGGCTCTGCAATCACCCCAAAGAGGGAGGCTCTGTGGGGCGACAGATCGGGGGCTCTGCGATTGATCGCTCCAAAGAGGGAGGCCCAGGCCAGTCTGCAGCAGGTGGGCAGGGCCTCCTCTGCAGGACTATCGATCGGGGAGCCCTGCAATCGATTGCCCCAAAGTGGGAGGCCCAGGCTACCTGGCCTGTACAGATAGCCTATTTTCTTTACTGTACTTCACATCCCCATGTCTATTCTGTAATTACCAATCTGTACTGATCAATCCCTTAACCTTTTTTTCACCCAGTCCTCCAACTCCCCTCCCCTCTGGCAACTATCAGTCTTTTCGCTAAATCTATGAGTCTGTTCCTGTTATGTATGATGCCAGTTGGGTACTGGAAATATCAGGAGGAACATTGTGCAAAGTAAATGATCATCTAAACACTATGCCGTACACCTGAAACTAATACAAAATAATATTGAATGTAAACTGTAATTGAAAAAACCAAAAACATTTAAAAAGATATACAGATGGCAAATAAGCATATGAAAAAATACTCTACAATATATGTCATCAAGACTGGCTCCTGAGTATGATGCTTTGGATGTTGCCAACAAAATTGGAATCATCTAGACTGAGTCCAGCTGCCTAATTCTAAATATAAAAATTTTACACTGTAAAAAAAAAAGAAAATGCAAATTTAAGCAACAATGACATACCACTCTACACCATTTGAATGTCAAAAACCTAGGACACTGACAATACCAAATGCTGTTGAGGATGTGGAGGAACTCTCCTTCATTATTTGTGGGAATGTAAAATGTTAAAGCCTGAAAGACAGTTTGGAAATTTCTTACAAAACTAATCATACTCTTACCATATAATCCACCAATTATGCGTCTTGGTGTTTACTCAAAGGAGTTGAAAACTTGCACATAGCATATTTATTCATAATTTCCAATACTTGGAAGCAACTAAGATGTTCTCCAGTAGGTCAGTGGATAAATAAACTGGTACAACTAGACAATAAAATATCCAACACTAAAAAGAAATGAGCTATCATGCCATGAAACTATATGAAGTACTCTTAAGTGCATGCTACTAAGTGAAAGAAGTCAATATAAAGAGACTTTTTACTGTATCATTCCAACTACATGATAGTCTGGAAAAGTCAAAGCTATGGAGGGTTTCAGGAGTGAGGGGGTGGGGGAAGTTAAGTGGAACACAGAGGATTTCTAAGGTAGTGAAAATACTCTGTATGATACTATGCTGGATGCTTATCATTCTACATTTTTTTCAAGCCCATAATGTAAATTATGGACATTGGGTGATTATGATGTGTTAAAGTAGGTTCATCAATTGTAACATAATTTGAGAATGGAACAGGCGATGCATAAGTAAGGGCATGGTGTATACAGGAATATTCTGTACTTTCCTTTTAATTTTATAAACCTAAACCTTCTCTAAAAATTATCTTTAGATAGATAACTAGATAAATATCTGATGATAGATTGGTAAATAGATGATAGATAGATAGATAATAGATAGATGATAGATGATGATGATGATAGATAGATAGATAGATAGATAGATAGATAGATAGATAGATGATAGATAAAGGGAAGGGAGTAGAAAGAAGCTCGAGGTGATTAATATGTTATGTTTATGGCATAGATGGTGGTGATGATGTCATGAGTGTATGTTTATCTCCCAACTCATCAATTTGTATACATTAAATATGTAGAGATTTTTGTATGATAATCATACTTCAGTAGAGTATTTTTTATTTAGTTACAATTTCATTGTATTCCATTGCACTAACATACCATGTTGTATTTAATGATTCCCCTACCAATGGAAATTTAGGTTTTGTTCAACCATTTCCAATTATAAATACTGCTACAATGATTAATATAGCATATGAGCCATTTTGCACGTGACAATTTTTGCAAAATAAGCTTGTAGAAAATATATAGTTAGGTTACAGGATATACACTTGTGATTTGATGGACTATCTTTAAGTATGGCTGTGAAATAGACAATGAGTGAATTATATTCCACCAATTAAATAACTTAGATTATCTATTTCTCCATAGCCATACCCACAGTATATTATCAAACTTTTTTCGTATCTGCCAATCAAAGAGGTGAAAATGGTATCTCATTGCAATTCCCTAATTATAAATGGGATTAAGCATCTTCTCTTACGCTTAAGAACCTCAATAAAATGTCTATCCATATTGTTTTCACATTATTCAATTTATTTTTTTGGTTACTTTCTTATTGGTTTGTAGGAAACCTTTGTATAATTCGAAGAGGGAAGAGTACCCATTGGGGATATAATTTGCAAGTAAATTTTTGAAAGTTTGTCACTTCTCCTTTAGTTGTTTTAACGTAAATTAAAAAAAATAAGTATAAATATTTTCTTCTATAGTTTCTGCATTTTTCACCATAGCTAGAAATGCCTTTGTCACACTCAGGTTAGAAAAGAATCCTTTTCTATCGTACAAATAATTGGGGGGGTGTATTTTGGAAGGTGGAATAGGAATTATAAAGATACCTCTAAAATAAAGATTTGGTCTTAAGAAACAAATATAAAACAAAAGCAAAAGGACCAACCCTATTAAGAGACAAATGCTGCACCCTCAGTAGAAAGAACAGAAAATACTTTATGTTAGTAGCACATATTATAGGCCAAGGGATGATCCTTTGAAAACAGAAAAGATGAAAGATGAGTTGCATGGATAAAGAGACAACTATTTTGGTAGCCTGGTGCATGACCAAGGGCTTCACAAAGTATAGAAGGGCATTGCTGGGGAGAGGGGGGGAACACATGATTTCAGAGAGCTATAAATTAATAAATTCACTAGTGAATTATTGCAATGAACAGCTAAGACAATATGTGAAACTATAGATGATCAATTTAGACCCCAAAGAAATAAGGTTACAGCCCTAGCCGGTTTGGCTCAGTGGATGGAGTGTCGGTCTGTGGATTGAAGGGTCCCAAGTTCGATTCCAGTCAATGGCATGTACTTTGGTTGCGGGCACATCCCCAGTAGGGGGTGTGCAAGAGGCAGCTGATCGATGTTTCTCTCTCATTGATGTTTCTAACTCTCTATCCCTCTCCCTTCCTCTCTGTAAAAAAAAAATCAATAAAATATATTTTTTAAAAAGAAATAAGGTTACAAACAATTGATAGCACAAGTTTGTCAAAACAAGTCATGTGAAATCACAATTCAATCTTTCCTTCAATGGGATAATTTTAGTACATTAAAAAAAAGTTAGTGGTGACTTGGGCTAGTACAGTTCCTTTTTAAAGGATGAATTAAGTAGAAATGCCATGAGATGGATAGTATAAGATACAGAATTAGTTAAAATAAATTGAGTACAGAGTTGTTACTAATAGTTCAATACTACATTTGGTGGAGGTGTCAAGGAGGTAGCTTAGGGGCCCAGTTTGAAGTCAATGTGATTCCATATATTTATTTACTACTTAGAGGATAATAAAACCTGCAGGTGTTCCTGCAAATTGCAGGATAGGTATAAAAATAGAGTGCAGGATAAAAATTTTAAATGAGCAGAAATCAATAAAATAAGATTCAATGAAGCATTCATAACTGTAATGTGATCCAGAAAGGAAAGAATAATCACATGTACCAATGTAAAATGGAATTGCAAAAGGGTCTAAAGGTTACAGTGGAAAGTAAAATGAACATGTATCAGCAACATGACTGTCAAACACCAAAGGCCAATGTTGATTAAGTTACAAAAGTGATTTTTTAACAGAAAAAAAAGAGGAAATATTATGCAAGATTATGCCAATTGATAAGCACTACAGTATGTACAGGGTGCCAATCTAAAGTATTGATAGATAAGTTGGGTACAGAGAGGTGATGGGAAAATCAAAAGAATTAATGTAGAAAAAAATAAGCAGGCATAAAACAGTGATAAATGGAGAAGATTAAGTAAAGGAAGTAAAATAGATATAATTGGTCAGAGCAGAGGCCCAGTGCATGAATTTGTGCATGGTGGCATCCAGCTGGCCCGGCCCCAATCGGCAGATCAGGGCCAGGCCTGTTGGGAGGAGGAGATGGTGGGAGGTTGGTCAGCCAGCCTGCCCCAATTGGGGCCCTGATCAGGGCTGGGTTGGCTGGGGGAAGGGGTTGTGGGCGATTAGCCGTTGGGCCCTGGTTCTGATTGGGGTGGGGGGCCAATTAGGGGCAG
>NW_005361652.1:4902151-4906770 GCF_000412655.1 Myotis brandtii | reverse complement strand
AGGACCATGGGGGGTTGGCCGGCCGGCCACACCCCCCAATCAGGCCAGTTTGCTGGCTGCAGTGGGCGTCATAGCAACCGGTCATTCCAGTCGTTCCAGTCATTATGGTGTTCCAGTCTCTGGCTTTTTATATACAGAGATAATTATATTAATAACTTCCCAAGAAGTGAATGTTCTTTGAAAACATGACTACTAATAGCTGCATTATATTTTATTTTGGGGTATATATGCTGGATATTTAATCATCAAAGTTTGTATAGTTATAAATAATGCTGCTATAGACTTTTTTGTTTATATAGTTTGATATTTTCTTAGCATTCATTCTCAAAAGGTTGTAATGTGAACATTTTATGGCTTCATGTATATTGTGTGTTATATGTGCATATGTGTGTACACACACAGAGATAGCAATTGCTTTTCAGAAAGGTTGCTTGCACTCCTCCCAACAATATATAAAAATATTAATCTCACTTTACCTATGCCAGGATTTGATGTCAAATATTAAGAGCTTATATTTCTTTAATTACTATATTTGATGTTAAATTTTTTGTGAACTGTGTTCTTTATGTGATTTTCCAACTCAGTATCATTTTTATTACATCATTAGTAATCTATTGGAATTATGAACATTAATTCTGGTTATATTCATTAGGTATATTTTTCTAACTTATTTTCTGATTATATTATTGCTTTTATATTTTTTGTTGTATAGAAAAGATAACATATGCATAAGTATATTAAACTTTTAGTTGGAGATTTATTCATTGTTTTTATACCTTGAAAATTCTTCTCCAACTAGTTATCAGTTAAACCTTCACTTAATTTTATTTTAGCCATTTATGAATTCATTTTTTATATTTAGCTAAGGAATTAGAGTTTATATTAGAACATGTGAGGTAAGACTATTTTTTCAAATATTTAGCCAGTTTTATCAACATTGCAAAATAATCTATTTCTTATCCATTTAGTTTATTATAATCTTATATCATATGTCAAGTGTTTTAATAAATTGAGTCTATTTTAATGGTTTTCAATGAAAGGCAAATTGACACTGAACAACCAGTAAGTACAGGGTAGAGAAGGGCACTTCTATAACAAATAGAGCAGTGGTTCTCAACCTTGGCTGCACATTAGAATCACCTGGGAATCTTTTTTAAATCCTGATTTCTGGGCCTCATCCTCCGGAAATTCTGTTTCTTTGTTGCTAACGTTGTGGCCCCACCCCATAACAAAGAAACAGAATTTCCGGAGGATGAGGCCCAGATATCAGGATTTTAAAAAGATTCCCAGGTGATTCTAATGTGCAGCCAAGGTTGAGAACCACTGAAATAGAGGAATAAGGACAATAGAACAAGCAAAGGTGAACAGATGCAATAAGTAGAGATGAGTAATGAGGACAGCTGAGGAAATGTGGTGGGTTTCCACTGCTTTCTAAGAGACTGTTTAAAGTTACAGAGAAGAGAAAAGGCAGAAAGCACATGAAGAAATTTATGTGGCCCTAACTGGTTTGGCTCAGTGGATAGAGCATCGGCCTGCGGATTGAAGGGTCCCAGGTTCGATTCCGGTCAAGGGCATGTACCTCGGTTGTGGGCACATCCCCAGGAGGGGGTGTGCAGGAGGCAGCTGATCGATGTTTCTCTCTCATCATCAATATTTCTAACTCTGTATCCCTCTCCCTTCCTCTCTGAAATCAATAAAGATATATTTTAAAAAAATAAATTTATGTGGAGGATGGGCACAAAGGGAGACCAAAGTGAAAGAGAAAAATAGACATTACTGTATATGGAACCCAACCCACCCATCTGCATAACAATAGGTGGGAGGGGAAACAGCTCTCAGGAGGAAAGTAACAAGTTTTTAAGCAGGTCAAAGCCACAGAAAGAGAGATAGAAGAAAGGAAAATAATTGAATAAAGAAAGTGACAGCTGGAAGCTAAAGATCCATAACAAATAAACAAAAAAGTAGAATCATAAAAGTTTTATACAAAGAATCATCAAAAAGGGACCATATTCATAAAGTAAAAATTGATACACATGAGGACATTTAAAATATTAAGAAACAGCAAGAAATTGTTAGACACGAACAGAGCAAGGATGATGGGCCAGGTACAGAAATTCACCAGGGCAGAAAGCTCCTGATGCCTAGCATGGGACAAAACTGGGAAAACAAATCCCTCCCCGCAAGGAAACCCATCCTCCCATAGCATATCATGGCTCAGGGGGTTCAGACCCCCCCTGATCTTTTCCTCCCTAAAGATAAAACCTAGGCTCTATTTCAGCTCCAGGCCCAGAAAAATTGCAAAACCAGACAAGTGATGTGGCTGCCTCAGGACCAGCTACATTGACTAATGACATCCTGCCCTGGCAATTACCAATCAATAGAGACCATGACCTTGAAAGAGCACACCTGGAAAGCTAATGAATATTATATTAAGGCCCTCCCCTGAGACCTCACCTAAGATTTCCACCTGTAAGGAGGAGATAAATATCCTCTGGACAAAGGACCCAGTGCATCCTCTCTCTCCAAGGAGCATGCCCTTGCCACTCCCCCACAGGCATGTATCCTCTAAAGCAATGGTTCTCAACCTCGGCTGCACATTAGAATCACCTGGGAATCTTGGCCTCCTCCTCCAGAAATTCTGTTTCTTTGTCATGGGGTGGGGCCACAACATTAGTAACAAAAAAACAGAATTTCCAGAGGATGAGGCCCAGAAATCAGGATTTTAAAAAGAATCCCAGGTGATTCTAATGTTCAGCCATTCTAGAGCAGTGGTTCTCAACCTGTGGGTCGCGACCCCTTTGGCGGGTGAACTGCCCTTTCACAGGGGTCGCCTAAGACCATCCTGCATATCAGATATTTACATTATGATTCATAACAGTAGCAACATTACAGTTATGAAGTAGCAACGAAAATAATTTTATGGTTGGGTCACAACATGAGGAACTGTATTTAAAGGGCCAAAAGGTTGAGAACCACAGAAGGATCCCATGAGACTTGCAACCAGGGGAGCAATGGGCAGCAACAGCTCATCCCAGGATAACCCCTTGAACCTATCACCAGGCCCCCTTTTCTCTGACTTCTCAGTGAGCCAAAGTAGCCCAGCCTAGGCTTTCCTGTTGCTTATTCTATGCCCTTCTTTATTTTACTGTCCTAAGTACAGTTTTCTTGCCAACATCCCAATATCCCCTTGGCTCAGTTTTGTGCAGCCCTTCCCTTTGGATATCCCATCCCCCATCACCTTTCCTTAAATAAATTCAATTTTTCTGTATTCACTGTCTGAGATGGCTATTTAGTCTGCCCACGCACCACTACATTAACCTTTCAGAAACAGTATAGGAAAAGTTTGAGGAAAAGTCTTATAGAATGTTCTAGTAACAAACAATGAGTTAAAATCCAGGGGTAAGTGGAAAAATCATTACCCAAAAGAGTAGCATAAGGATGAGGAAACACAGCAATATCTGGCTTTCGAATGTGTTAAATTGTCATCATGAAACACTTTTAGAGGTGATTCATTAAGCTTTATGTATAAAAAGTAGTCAAATTATAGATTTAAAATATTTAAGAGTCTTGTTAATAGAGGAATTAAAAACTTAAAATAATCATGGAATTGGGGATTAAGACCCTCTGGGGGAAAAAAATAGGAATTCCACCCCCTAAAAATTAATTGGAGAACCAGGAGAACAAGTAACTAAAAGAATAATGCATATGACACATTCATTCTTCATTTATTTAACAAAGATATATATATATATATATCAGGCCCTACCATATTAAGTAGTGGGGAATATACAATAAACACTAGTCTCTGCTTTAAAGGTATCCAATCTAGTATAAACAAAGTAGTATATAAGATATTCTAATGCTGTGGGATATTTCCATATTCAATTACGCACAGTCTTCTATAGAAGCAAAGAAGAGGAAATGCATAACTTTGTGTGGGGTGAGGGTGAGGAGGAAGTTTTGGAGGAAAATATATTCAGAACTTCTTTTACAAGGGATGTGACCTTTGAGCTGAATCTTAAAGGCTACTTAGAAGTTGGCCAGCTAGTTCAGGAAAGAAAGAAGGCATGGAGGTGTGAAGATGTATAGTGTACTTGGAATACAAAAAGCAATTGTGTGTGACTGGATCATAGTATACATAGAAGGATTCAGTAGAAAACGTGGCCATAAAGAGAGACAGAAACTTGAGCTTTAAACAATGCTAAAGACAATGGGGAGCCATCAAAGATTTGTAAGCAGGAGAGTGAAATAATCACATTTGCCTTTTTGGAAAAGCCATGCTGGTTTCCACTGGAAGAAAAGGTTGGAAAAAGGGAATTCTAGTAGAAAGCTTCAGCAAGTAAGAAATTATGAACACATGGATTAAAAAGATGATAGCAGAACTGGATAAAAATTGTTGAATTTGAGGTATATTAAAAAGTAGAATTAGCAAGACTTGGTAATTGGCTATGAAATATGAGGGAGTGAAAGGATTCAGAGATGATATCAAGGTGTCTGGCTTGCACTAAATAGATGATATTGGAAACAATGAAAGAGGTTCCACTTTGTAGAACATTGTCAGTTAGGTAGGAATAGGATGAGTTTAAAGGACCTTGATACATTCTATGAAATACAGAAAT
>NW_005361652.1:4900776-4902103 GCF_000412655.1 Myotis brandtii | reverse complement strand
CTGTGAATTATGGGAAAGAGGTCAGTAAAATAAATGTGTCAAGAAAACAATAAAAATTTAGTACATAGCATTTATGAAACATAAAGGGACTATGTTTGTAGAAATTCCAGTTCTGTAAGATATAAAAGGAAGAATAAATATGTACAGTATATAAATCCTTATTTTATTTTATTTTTAAAGTATATTTTATTGATTTCTTACAGAGAGGAAGGGAGAGAGAGAGATAGAGAGTCAGAAACATCGATGAGAGAGAAACATCGATCAGCTGCCTCCTGCACACCCCCTACTGGGGATGTGCCCGCAACCAAGGTACATGCCCTTGACCGGAATCGAACCTGGGACCTTTCGGTCCTCAGGCCGACGCTCTATCCACTGAGCCAAACCAGTCAGGGCTAAATCCTTATTTTAAAAGAAGCATTGACAATAAAATGAAAGATGCCAGCATGTTTTTGCACTATTATATACCAAGTGCTATGGTTTTTTCTAATGAGCTGCTCTTAAATCCACCTATCCCTTCTTCTGACACAGTAATTTTCACCATCTGCCACCAGCAGTCCCTCCCCTTATAAATCATTCTTAATTTATTTTTCTTATGGTCAGAAATTGCAGAACAAGTGAGAGAGGGTGGAGCATAGCTGCTATGGACCATTAGAATGAATGATAGGGCCCCAAAATGGAAACATAAATTTTGAAAAACTCCCTCAGCAACAACATATTCTTAGGGGTGACAGGGATCTGTCCAGCATGCTTCAGCTAGGACTTTTTCTTTTCTTATTTTTGGGAAATTGACCAAGTTCTGATACAAATATGAAGGCTTTGGAAATGCAATAAAGTTGCAAATATACTGTACTTTTCAGAATTTGCTGCAAAAGTAATAGACTGGAGAACTGTGTTGCATGATTTTTGTTACACAATAAGTCAGACTCAAGGTCACAGGCTTAAAGAGTTAATGATTGGCTGTAGGGAACTTGTAGTTTTCCACAAACCATGGAAAATTCCATGATTTAAACAACCTGACCCCCTGAAATTCAGCTTTATTGTTCATCAAGTTATGGCCCCACTATTAAAACACTAAAAAGACTGATGTGAAATTGAAAAGGTTTTAAACCTAACTAAGATGATCAACCATATGTTGGCTCAGAATTGAATTATATTTTCTCTCTGATTCTCAAACTAATTCTGTGTTCCCTTTCTTTCAGGGTATTCTTTTTGGCATTGGATTTGGCAGCCTATACTGTAAAATACAAATGGTACAATAAGGAGTCACCATGAACTGAGATTGAAGATAAAAGAATGTGGATTCCATATTTTTTTCTTTTCTGTTTAA
>NW_005361652.1:4884720-4900660 GCF_000412655.1 Myotis brandtii | reverse complement strand
TATACCTAAGCAACCATTACAACTGGATGACCGGATGACCAGATGACCGGCTGGTAGCTATGATGTGCACTGACCAACCTCCTGTGGTCCCTCCCTCCAGATGGCCAGCCCCCATTAGCCCTGATGGGGACTGGGTGAGATGGCCCCTATCGGCCCCGATCACCAGCCAGGCCGAGGGACCCTACCCGTGCACGAATCCATGCACAGGGCCTCTAGTCTCAAATCCTATATAATAAAGAGCTAATATGCAAATGGTCATCACACCCTCGTGGCCTCTCACCCTCGCGCCCTCATGCCGGGCTAGGGGACCCGAGGCTGTGCCCTCCACCCTGGCACCGGGGCCAGGGGACCTGAGACCAGGCTGATGGAACTGAGGCTGCGCCCCCCACCCAGAGGGACTTGACAAGAGACCTGAGGCTGTGCCCCCCACCCAGAGCCAGGTCGGGGGACCTGAGGCTGCACCCCCTGCCCTGTGGGGCTTGACACGGGTGGGGCCAGCTGGGTCTGGGTCTCGCACAATTTTGAGGAGCACGCAGGTGGGCAGGGACTCGATTCTGGGTCCCACGGCACACCCCAGACTCTGACAGGAGGGAGATTTTCATATACATTTTACAAATTTTCTTTCACCTCTGACACTTCTATTATAGAGAAAGGGCAAATAGCAATATTAAAATATTTCCTCTAATTAATTTCCTTTTAATGTGCACAAATTTCGTGCACCGGGCCACTAGTAAAAAAATAAAACCTAGTAAACTATGACAGGGAGATAGTTCTTGCATTATTTAAATTACTTAGAATTTTAATTAAAGAAATTACAAGTCCCCTGTAGATAAATGGCCAACAATAATACAAAATAGGAGGTGGTTTTCACAAGAGAAAATGTAACTAACAAACAAATAGTATATAAGAATATGTTCAATCTTGGAAGCAATAAGAAAAATTTAACTTAAAATGATAATGAGGTAACATTTTTATCAATTTAATTTAGATTTCTTGCAAGGTTGTTATGAAATTAGTCAATTATCTCTTTGGAAATCATTTTGGCAGCATTTTTCAAGGAAAATTTAAGTGATTATACCTTTTCTCCAAGTAATTAAATTGACACGAATTTATGCTAAGGAAATAATTCAATAAGTTAAAAAACTGCATGCAACAAGATGTTCATTACAACATTGTTTATAATAGCAAAAAATTAGTCACAACATAAATGACCCATGTAGACTAACTAAATCATGATGAATTTCCCTAAAGAAATGTAGTACAGTCCCTAGAAATTATTCTTATGAGGAACATATAACTACATGAAAAACATTTATGATATAATAATTCATAAATAACATAGTACATAAGAATATGTTCATTATTTTTACAACTTTGTTTTCTTCTAGGATTTTTATGGGTTCGCAATTTACATTTAAGTCTTTTATCTATTTTGAGTTTTTTCTTGTGTATGGTGTAAGTTGGTTGTCTAATTGCATTACAACAACAACAACAAAATAAGGTACATAGGAATAAACTTAACCAAGGAGGTGAAAGACCTATCCTAGCAAAGCTATAGCTTACTGAAAAAATAGAGGAAGATACAAACAAGTGTTAAAGGATTGGAAGAATTGACATCATGAAAATGTCCATACTACCCAAAATGATCTATAGATTTAGTACAATTTCTATCAAAATACCAATGACATGTTTCACAGATCTAGAACAAATATTCCAAAATTTATATGGACTCAAAAAAGATCCCAAATAGCCTCAGCAATATTGAGGGGGGGAAAAGTTGGAGGGATCACAATACGGATATCAAACTATACTATAAAGCCAGTGCATTTAAAACAGTCTGGTACTAGCACAAGAACAGGCATATAGATCAATGGAACAGAACAGAGAGCCCAGAAATCAACCCATGCCTTTATGGTCAATTAATATTCAACAAAGGAGGCAAGAACATACAATGGAGTAAAAACAGTCTCTTCAATATGGTGCTGGGAAAATTGGACAGCAACATGCCACTAGATCACCACGCCCAGCTTTTGACTTAGGTTTCTTTCATTTCCTTCCACATTTTTGGCCAATGAATCAACCTCCCCTTGTTTTGCCTTTTAAGCAGTTATAGTCATTTAGGAAAACACACTTGGAATGGATTTACTTTCTGGGGTTGAAAATTTAATATATTTGATGTGATAAATATACCTCCTTTATTACCCTTAAAGTGAGAGAGGGAATGAGAAAATAACAAATGCGGAATTGAGATTCTGAAGTATCCAAGGTGAAAGATCAAACCATGCTAGATCTTGAGACTTTCAAAGGTCAAGTCCTACGACAATTTATTTCAGAAGATTTGGCTTCTGAGATAATTGGTTTTCTTAATCCTTATTGTGGGGCGAGCTGTGGTTCTCCCTCAATTGCCAACTTTTCCCATCTGCATTCAAAGCATGGACAGGTGTTTTCTGTCTGGACCAAATTACTTTAAGTGTTACATTCACAGCCTAAATTGCTCAATGTCTATTTAAATTCAACAGATTTTTGCTCTGTGACCTTTAGTGGGTCTAATTCCAATTCTGATAGAGATGGGAATAACACAGTGAAGAATGGATTTGCCCTTTGCTGAATGATGTGTAAGGATTTTTTTTTAACAGAAAGGACCCTTTACTGAGAGATAGAGATAGATCATGATAGATAATAGATAGATAGATAGATAGATAGATAGATAGATAGATAGATAGATAGATAGATAGATAGATGTTAGAGATTCTTTTTATACAAGTTGTTGACAACACATGCTTATTTGTATAACTCTTATTTTGACTTTTCTACGTTTCATATGCCAAGATGCTCAAAACTAAAAGTGACCTTGGCCTCTCTCAACACCCTGCTTCTGGCTGCCTGTTTACTTTCCTTCCCATCCCCATTTGCCTCCCTAACAGCAACACAAATGTTAATTTTAACCTGATTTTGTCTATATACAAATGATGAAGAGGAAAAGACATACATTCTGATTTTTCTCCAAGATCCAGTTCCCTAAGGATAACCTTGGGCCCAGAAGCCCCCAATATATAGATTTTTAAAACCTGCCATCTAGAGTTTTCCTAACTTGAGTGCCTCAGTACAGCCAATCACCTGCAGCATGGTATTCACTAGTGTTGGTAATGCTGATTTCATGGCATTGTGCCAGTTAGAAAATGCTTCTGAATCTTCATAGAAATAAATTTTCTTCAGCCCAATCTTCATGTTGGGTGTAATTTACTATATTCTACTGCATTGAAAAATGAAGCATGAATTTTATAAACTGACTACTAACCTTCTATTTCCTCAGCCATACTGAATATGGGATAATTTACTTAAGTTTGTAAGTACAATGAATGGATAGCAGCCTGGCAAATCACCCAAATGTCCAGACACTCTGTTGCCAAGCCTTCCCCTAGAGCTGCAGGGTTATCTCAGAAATAGATGAGCCCCACCCTATCAGAAACAGGGAAGGAGGCCTTAGTAGGGAGAGCATGTGTTTGAGGGACCAGCCTGCTTGGATTCTATTCTTAGATGCAGCATCTCTTAGCTGTGCATTTCCTTTCCCTGTCACAGTGAGAGCTCGCCATATAATATTTAGAGAGCATTGAATAAGATATGTTATTTAAGAAGAAGTTATTATTACTGTGAGAGGTACTTTGTGTCTTTCCCAGCATCGATGTATCAATGTCTGAGAAGAAAGGTGCTTTAGTCACCAAAAGGAGAGGAAAGTTAATTTTATACAGCCACTTTGAAGTTGTTTAGAAAGGGTGATATAGAGACAGAAAACAAAGACAAGATTTCTTCTTAATAAAAGAAAGAGAGGTGGACACCAATCTCATGTACATACTTTGTGAAACAGTAGCACATGAATATGCAAATTACTTTATCACTCTACAAGCAATGTTTGGTGAGCATATGGATTCTATATCCCTTGCTATGAATCCATGCCACCCAAAGTCAAATGGCATATAATTAAAAGCAGATTTAGAGTATATTGTACAAAGGCCCAGACAACAAAAATCTCGGACAAGCTCCTGAGAGCCACATACCCACATCTAGTAGATAGTATCGCTGGCCTTAGCAGCACTCTTTACTTCTTTTTTTTTTCAGGTATTGTGTAGGCCTCTTAAATACAAAACAAACTAACATTTATTTACTATTAATGAGTTCTAAATACAGCACAAGCCAAATAACAAGAGATGCACTGCTACCTTTCTTGTGCTAAAGCTTTGGCTGGGCCTCTGTGACTGTCATGAAAATATAAAGTTTACTTTTCAACAACTTCTAAATTATGACTCAGACTAGACCTAGTGACATCCTTATGAGAAACAAAGTGCTTCCAAGATCATCTTGTATAATTCATGCAGCTACCACTGTACACTTACTTTATACTCTTGAGAAGAAAAAGGTACTAGGGAAAGCGATTAGGGGCTTAGCTTTTTCTTTAAAGAATACCTAGGAACTTAAGCAACTCAGCTTTCTTTTTTATTGTTTTATTCTCTAGCACCAGTTTTAGCATGATTTCCTATAGTGAACGTCCAAAAGAATTATAGCCAACGTCAAGCATTTGGGACACTGAGTGCTGCCCTATAGGCCAGAGAAATCCATCCACAGGTGGACAAGGAAATGTAATAACCACAACAGCACAGTCTTATGATTCTTGAAGCTTCTTTTCAAAGATTGTAATGCTGTCTATGCCAACTGTTCTTTATTTATTATTTATCGATCAACATATGTGCTCGTTTTACAAACACATTAAAGAACTTCCAAACAAATGCAAAACACAGGAAAATGACAAAAACAGTCAATTTAGCAAGAGGGGCATCTTCCTCATGGAATTATATGTTAGAAGGCTTTGTTGAAGGGCTGGTATGCAAAGTAGTATTTGAAGATTAATCCTATGAAAAATTCAGTTGTTTATATTTTGGTCATGATGTCAAGGAAGCCCACCCCAAAACTGACATCTTCTGTTGTCCTATATTGAAGGAGGCTTTAATATTTTTGCTCATATTTTTAACTGTTACAGCCCTGGCTATGAAATGAAAAAAAACATGTATGTCTGCATCTAATGACAGCTCTGGGAATGAGGTGTCTTGAGCAAGATTATACCTAGATGGAAAAGAAAATCAACCTGTTGAGAAAGATAAACTGGTAAGATGGGGTCAGTTATTTACCTATCCTCTCAAACAGACTGCTATTTGTTATTATCTACTCTGATTTATGCCTTGACTTTGATTTTTAAAATCACTTGACAGCTTAAAAATAATGGACTTTGTGGTGAACAACCCCATGGGTAACCCCCAATGTGTAATCCCTTGTAAAATCCCCTATCATTGTATGGGAGATAAAAACTGCAAACTGCTTCTAACAAATAAAATATGTCAAAGGTGATTAGATGTCACTTTCTCCTGTGATCATGTTATATAACAGGGCAAAAGTAAAGAAATTTTTCAGATGTAATTAAGGTGCCTAGTTGACATTTAATTAATCAAAGTGAGATTACCCTCATTGGACCTGAAGTAATAAGGTGAACCCTTTAATAGAGGAACTAGGCCATCCCAGAATTGGGAGACTCCAAGCAGCAGAAATGATCTCCATTGCAGAAGAAATTTGCCATGAATTTCACAGCCATAGGGTACTAGATTCTGCCAATGACTTGAATGAACCTGGAAGCACATCCTTTTGCAGTTGAGCTTTAAGATGAGAATGCAGCATGGCTGACACCTTAACTGAAGCTTTGTGCAACCCTGAGCAAAGGATCAGCTAAGCCAAACCTGGACTCCTGATCCATCAAAATAGTGAGATAATAAACATGTGATATTTCAAGAACTTAAGTTGGAATTTTTATGCAGTAATAGAAAACGAATACAGGAAAATACAGTTGCCTCAGGAAGTTCTAGGAAGAAATGTTGACCCAATGACAAGTGTGATCAAGCAGAAAGAGTACTAAATGAAGCATGACGGCCTAGTTCAAGTCCTGGCTCTGCTTGAACTGGAGCCAGCTACTCAACCTATTTAAGTCTATAACCTAATCTGTCAAATGGGGTTGATGTAATCTGCCTAGTCCTTCTCACAAGGTTCTGAGAGAGGCCTTTGAAAAGTGTAAAATGCTGGACTCATATCTTATGTTACTTATAATGCTCTAAGTAGCATTCTAATTTTCCTATGTACATTTTCTTAATCCTCAAACAACCCTATAAAGTAGATACTTATGATCATCTCCATTTTATAGATGAAAGAAATAAGACATAAGGATGTGAAAAATCATGCCTAAGATTGCACAGTTGTTAGTAAATGAGAACAAGCATTTAAACCTAGGTAATCTGGTTTCAGTTTCTGTACTCTTAATCATTGCACTGTGTTGCCTCTTTTAGCTTTAGTTAGTATGGGAAATCCACTCCCTCTGAAACAAGCGAAGCCTTCATACCAACATATTCTGATATTCAAGATCCCCAGATTAAAGTGATCCCCATAAGCTTCTATTTGATGCATTCTTCCAGATTTATCTTGGTTTTTCTACCAAAACCACATTTTTTTTTCAAAAGAAATACACCAAGAGGCAGCAATCCTCTTTTCTTTCATAAAGTTCCTTGGCACCATTGACATTGCTCAGCCTCACTGCTTCATACTCAACACCACCTCCTTCTACTTTTTCCCATTATTACTTAGCTGAGAGCACATGAACATCTGCTTACAACAAACACACTTAATTTATCTTCAAATACAGATTCACAATAAAAAAAACACAAAGCATAAAGGAAATATAGCTATTTTTATTAAATTTTAGATACACTACATGATTTCCATTATGTCTACTGCCTGATTTTTCAAATCTCTAAGCATGTAAGATTAGATCCTCATTTATCAGAAAAATACTAAAGCCTTGCTAAAAGATCCTGTGGTACATTCCCCTGACTTTGGGAAGATTAACTTTTACTTTTAAATCTCCCTGAGGTTAAGTAATTGTATTTCTTCCACTAATGATATATTATATTTCTTAAGCTAATATATGACAGTTCTTCCTGAAGTCAAATTGAAATCTTCGCTGCTTCAATTTAAGCAAGCTGAGATTCTATTCAAGTTTCAAGACAACTGAAAAGACTTCTGTGAGGAGTAAGAGATCAACCGAAGGACTTGTATGCATGCATATAAGCATAACTAATGGACATAAGACACTGGGGGGTAAGGGAGGGCAGGGGATTGTCAAGGGCGGGGGGGAAAAAGGACACATATGTAATACCCTTTGTAATACTTTTAGCAAAAAAAACAAATAAAAATTTTAAAAAAAGACTTCTGTGAATGATTCCCTGACACGCCTAGATTAAATTAACTTATTAACCCTTCAGCATTCTGGGGACTTAAAGAGTTTATTAATGCCTTTATTACTCTATTTATATAATAATGCTGTAGTTTATAAATTTGCAACCACCCCAACAGAGAGCCCTTGAGAACAGAGGCAATGCTCTACTACTTATCTTTGTGTCTTCCACACTTGTCAGAGTAATTAGAACATATTATAAAGTTGAAAGAAAAATTTGCAACAAGAGAGCCCACTGTATGGGAGAACATATTTGCCAATGTTACAACCAACAAGTGTTTAATCTCCAAAATTTATAGGGAACTCATACAACTTAAAAAAAATGAAAGTAAATAATCCAATCAAAAAATGAGGAAAGGACTTAAATAGACACTTTTCGAAAGTGGACATACAGAAGGCCAAGAGACATGTGAACAAATGCTCAAAGTCACTAATTATCTGAGAGATGCAAATGAAAATGACAATGAGGTACCATCTCTCACCTGTCAGAATAGCTGTCATCAACAAATCAACAAACCACAAGTCCTGGCGAGGATGTGGAGAAAAAGGAACCCTCATGCACTCCTGGTGGGAATGTAGACTGGTGCAGCCACTGTGGAAAGCAGTATGGAGATTCCTCAAAAATTAAAAATGGAACTCCCATTTGACCCAGTCATCCCACTTCTAGGAATATATCCCAAGGAACCAGAAACACCAATCAGAAAGGATATATGCACCCCTAAGTTCATAGCAGCACAGCTTATAATAGCTAAGATTTGGAAACAGCCTAAGAGCCCATCAACAAATGAGTGGATAAGAAAGTTGTGGTAACTCTACACAATGGAATACTACACTGCTGTAAAAAAGAAAGAACTCTTACCATTTGCAACAGCATGGATAAACCTGAGAATATTATGCTGAGTGAAATAAGCCAGTGGGAGAAAGATAAATATCAGATGATCTCACTCATTTGTGGAATATAATGAAGAACATAAACTGATGAACAAAAATAGATCCAGAGACATAGAAGTATAGAACAGACTGTGAATTCTCAGAGGGAAGGCAGGGAAGGGTGGGAGCAGGGCTAAGAGATCAACCACAGGACTTGTATGCATGCATGTAAGCATAACCAATGGACACAGACAGTAGGGGGCAGGTATATGTGCTGGCGGGTGGCTCTATATCAAGTTTAGTTCATCTCATAACTTCAGACCCCACTAGTTCAAGAATTGTGCTGCATCGGGTACTTGCTATAAGAATTACTGTAAAGAAATACATTTAAATCAGACAGTGCTTAATCTTAAAAGTTTATACTTCTATTGGTTCTGAGTCAGCTTCAGGCTAGTAGCCTTGCCACTCAAAGGACCTCACAAAATCATCTTGAATTTGGGACATCAAGGAATAAATTCAAGATGTTTGCCACGTTTGAGGCAAAGGGAATGTACTGAATATTGGGAGGGAGGGAATGTCATCTCTCATCCCTGGTAAACTGCTAACCTACCAAGATGTGCCCAAGGAGAAAAATCAAAACATTTTTCAACAGGGTTTCTATTTAGTGGTCACATTCTTGAATATTTCATCTTGTCACTATTTTGTCCCAAAATAGATGTACAAAGTGGTCCCAGAGGTTTTCTTTGTTTTTCTTCCTGTGAGATGGAAGAACTATTTTGCTCAACTTGAAGTAGAAAAAACTTAGTTTTTTCTTACACTTTTTAAATTAAAAAAATTTTTCAGCCTAGAATTTCTTTATCTTTCTTCCAACAAAAGCAATGGATAAAAGGAAGGATATATAACTGTCTTATATTTATGCAAAAAAGAGCTTGTGGCGAGGGGTGGGGGGTGGGGGTAGGAGATCAACCAAAAGACTTGTATGCATGTACATAAGCATAACCAATGGACACAGCCTAGGGGGGTGAGGGCATGTGTTGGGAGGTGGGAGTGGCTGGGGAGAGGTCAACGGGGGAAAAAGGAGACCTATCTAATACTTTCAACAATAAAGAATTTAAATATAAAAAAAGAAAAAATTGAATGAATGAACAAATGAAGCAGATTTTATACTATTCCATCTGTGAGCTGAGAAAATAACTGAGCAGCTTCCTATTCATAAAAGCATTCTTACAAAGACCAAGATAAGCTTACTCCTTTTGTCTTTTTTTTTTAAATATATTTTATTGATTTTTTACAGAGAGGAAGGGAGAGAGATAGAGAGTTAGAAACATCGATGAGAAAGAAACATCAATCAGCCGCCTTCTGCACACTCCCTACTGGGGATGTGCCCACAACCCAGGTACATGCCCTTGACCGGAATCGAACCTGGGACCTTTCAGTCCGCAGGCCAACGCTCTATCCACTGAGCCAAACCGGTTCTGGCCTCCTTTTGTCTTTTGCTAATTAAACAACCCCAAATTAATTTTGTAGGACCTATTTTTCTAATCTGAAGGCCACAGTGCCCTTGACAATCAATACTTCCATGTCTATTTCAGTAGATTGATCAAGATAAGAATAGTAGTGATATATGCAGCAAAAACTGTATTTCAATGTACTTCCTTTTATTCATTTAGATTTCTTCCAAATAGTTGGTTGTGAATTGAGTTATTGCAAATTCATTTCTGTATAAAATTCACCAGATCAGCTTATTATTTGGAGAATTTTCAAATAATTTAAAAATGTCAAAAAAAGGTGTTTTTTTTCTTTTTTCAAGTTGAAATTCACATATATTTACACAGAATGTCTTTGGGGTTGGCTCACAATCTGCTTGGCTAGGCATACAGATTTCAGATCATACCTCCTACACGCAAACATTTTTTTTGAAAAACAGAATAGAGGAGAGAGCAGATAGGCCTGAATTTAGGAAGTGAAACTAATATAAAAATTAGGAGCAGAAAAGACCAAGATAGAAGAGGAAATATTAAAAAAAAGAAAACAAAGTGAATAGTGGAGAAAGAAAAAAGAGAAGGGCAAATGTAGTAGGAGCAGGGAAGAGGAAATTAGATATATGAATAAGCTAATAGAGTCTACAATAATAATAACACATCAATAAAGCAGATAAAGAAGATCAATTTTTAACAAGGTGTAAAAAGAAAGGAAAGAGAAAAGCTAAAGTGGGAAAAGGAGAAGTATAACAGGATGAAAAAGGGAGAAGCAAGGAAGAAAAGCTGAAAAAAAAAATAAATAAAAATAAATGTAATACTAAAAAATAAACTTAAAAAAAATTAAAAAGTGAAGGGTCTTTTGCTTCAGCCACATTTTAATGCCCCATGGGGGCTGGTTTAAGACCCCATTCTTCTGTTCTGTCTGCCAATTCTGGGCTTCCTGTTAGGTAGTTAGGTGCTGACCGCTGTCAGGCAGTCTTTGACCTTTAGTAGCATGTTGAAGCTCCAAGAGATCCACCCACCTCTGCTTGTGTCTGTCTCCACAGGCCTTGGCTGCAAGTAGACATGACTAATCTGCATGCCTTGCCTGTCTGCCAGCTGTCAATCTTAGTTACCCAAGAGTCTGTTTTTGTTAGGGCTTTCGGTGGAGCTGGTGCTGTTTTGCTATCCAGGGATCAGATGGATGTATTTTCCCTGACCCAGGGCCACTCCTCCATGAGTGGCCCAAAATATAACTCTGGCCTATCTTGGTCAGAGATCCTTTATGGAGACCAGTGGGGTTCACTGGCAACCTGGAGTTTTTATCAGTCTGATTCCCAGAATAGTGGGATGGACTGGCGCCTTTCTAACCCTGCCACTGAAGGTTCTTTGGGGCTGTTCAGAACTTTTGTAACCTTTGTATAGCTCAAAATACAGGCAGGGTGTGGCTGGCTGTATTCCCTGCCTTGAGGCCACTGGGAGGGGCTAGCTCTTCTAGGAAGAAATTGCTTCTTGGGTTTGGAGGGTTACAAAGAGACCTGGCTATGTCTTGCTGCCTTGCCTCCCTTTCAACCTCTCCTCAGGGTCCACAAATCTGTGCCTCTCCCTGCACAGGAGCCTCGGGCGAGTTTTTGCAACTGAAAAGTCCTATATTTTGGGTTTAACAAATAAAAGCAAAGACAGAACAGAAGCAAAACAACCATGAAACTGCAGGTTTCTCTGCCCCTGTCACTGTGCTACTCAGGCTGCTTTTCAGACTGTCTTTTGGGATGCAGCCGCCCCCCCCTCCCCCCGCTCGCCCCTCCCAGCTGTGGCTCCAGGTCTAGATTCCCCAGGCACCAACAGCCCTGTGGGTTTTCTTTTTCACAACTGGGTATTATGCCTGTTGCCAAAGGTCTTGGCTTTGGTGCAATGCATCCTCATGTTTATCCTCTAGGCCTGTGGGCCAGGCGTCCCTCTTCAGCCCAGATCCCTGCTCCTACAGTTCTCTAGGTGTCTTTTGCTCTTCCTTATTGAAAATTTGTCTTCCTTATTAGAAAATGTGTCTAATCAATTCTGGGTGGATGTTCTCCAATTTAGTTGCTTTCCAGTCTGGCCTTGAAGAAGTTGCGGGACACGTCTGTCTATTTGGCTGCCATTTTCTTCCCCCTTTTCTCTACCTTATCTTCTAATTTGCTGATTTGTTTCTCAGCTTCTTCTAGTCTACTATTGAATCCTTCCAGGGTGTTCTTTATTACAGCTATGTCATTCCTCATTTACAATTGATTTTTATTTATTGTTTCAAGCTCTCTTTTCATGTTGTAGCTCTCGTTAAGGCTCTCAGAATTCTCATTAAGCTGCTTGTAGTTCTCACTGAATTGTTTGAGCACCCTTATAACCATTACCCTGAATTCTTTATTTGACAGATTGTTTAACTCCATTTCATTTAGTTCCTTTTACTGGTGATTCCTCCTTTTCTTTCATTTGGAGTTGTTTCTTTATCTCTCCACTTTTGCTACCCCTTTGATTTTGTTTCAATGTATCAGATAAAACTGCTATGCCTCCCAGATTTTGTGTGGTGGTCTTGTGTAGTAGGTGTTTCATAGGAATCAGTGGTGAAGTCTCTTAGATCTCCTGAGTTGGGTGTTCTAGGAAATCACCTTACTTGAGTTATTTGGGTTCTCCTGTTGTAGTTGTGTCTTGAATGGTATTGTCCCACTCATGGATGGATTCTCCTTTCAAGCTGGATTTCCTATGTGGATCACCCCCAACTACATTGTGTGAGCTGTTGTGGAGGTGCTGACCCAACAGAACAAAATACAATGTAACAAAACACAAAACAGAATAAATAAAATAAAAACACCCAAAAGACTCCTACAACAAGAATGATAGAAAAAAAGAAAGAATGAAAAAATATTAGGAGAAAACAAAACAAAAAAGCACAGGCAAAAAACAACAAGAAAAGGGTGAGTTGGATTATGTAGATGCAGAATGGTTTAAAATAGAGAAAGGAGAAAAGAAAAATCCAAGAAAAAAAATGAAAAGAAAAATAGAGAACTCAAATAGACCTAAAATAAGAAAGAAAAAAAAAAGAGAAAGGGAAAACAATGAGTAGTGAAAAAATTCAGTAGGAAAAGGGAAGAAATATGGATATATGAACAAAACAAGAGAGACTAGAATAATAACAAGTCAATAAAGCAGATGATAAAGAAGAAAAATTTTAAAAGGGAAAAAAGAAAGGAAAGAGAAAAATTTTTTAAAAAAAGTAAACAAGAAACAAAGGAGAAAAGGGAGAAAAGAAAAAAAAGGGGGGGAGTAAAAAAATAAAAGTGAAGTGGCATTCATTTCAGCAAAGTTTAATGGCCCATGGGAGCTAACTTTGGATCCCACTATTCTGTCTGCCAATTCTGGGATTCCTGTTAGATATTTAGGTGCTAACCACTGTCAGGCACTGTCCTTTAGCTTTCAGCAACCTGCTTGAAGCTTCAAGTGATCCATTGATCCATCTTTTGTGTCTGTCTCCACAGGCCTTGGCTGCAAGCAGGAGGGGCCATTCTGTCCTCTAAAGTAGGTTTGTTAGCAGCAAGGGGCCCAGGGCTGGGTCAGCACACTTCCCCTGGTTCCCTTGGCTCCACCTCTGCCCACCTTTGCTTGCTAGCCAGCTGTCAATCTTAATCACTTAAAAGTTTATTTTTGAAAGGGCTTTAGGTGGGGGAGTGCTGTTTAGCTTTCAGAGAATATGGCGGGTGTGTATCCCTGTCCCAGAGCTACTCCTCTGCAAGTGGTCCAAAAAATATTACTCTGCCCTTGGCTGGATAGAGATCTTTGTATGGAGACCAACAGAGTCAGTTGGAAACTTGATTTTTTTTTATCAGTTCTCCCATGAGGGGAAAATACTAGTCTGGTTCGGAAGCACCCTCTCTCAATCCAGTTGCTGACGGTTCCTTCAGACTGTTCAAACCTGTAAGCTTGGCCTCTGCTCTTGTTCCCTCTGAAAATCTCAAAATGCAGGGTTGGGCATACAGGGCTCCTGAGGGTGGGGCAGGCTGTATTACCTAGGGCAGTGGTCGGCAAACTGCGACTCGTGAGCCACATGCGGCTCTTTGGCCCCTTGAGTGTGGCTCTTCCACAAATACTGACTTCTGCGCATGGGCCACGAAGTTTCAATCACACTGTACGTGCGCGCCCACACGTGGTATTTTGTGGAAGAGCCACATTCAAGGGGCCAAAGAGCCGCATGTGGCTCGCGAGCCGCAGTTTGCTGACCACTGACCTAGGGAAGTGGGGAGCTTCTTTTCCTGCCCTGAAGCTACTGTGAACAGTTAGCTCCTCTCAGGAAAAAAAAAATGGCTGTTTTGGTTTGGGGGGTCTATGACCAAATGCTCCTGGCTGCTATTACACCAAGTCTCCCCACAATGCTTCCCACCCCAGCCTCTCCTTAGGCACCTTGAGTTCGAGTCTCCCTCCCTGAACCAAAGCCTTGGGTGAATAGTTGCAAATGAAAACTCGTGTGATTTGGGTAAAAGAAAAAAAAAGATACTTGGATTTCTCTCTGACTAGCTCCAAACTGCCAGCTCCAGACTCAGCATGGCCAGCAGCCCTGCCACCTTTCGTGGTTGGGTGCTACTTGGGCAGTGGGTCTCAGCTCTGGTGCTCATGGTTGTGGAGCCTAGCCTGGTTTCCAGGCCTCTACCTTCTGAGAGAACAGACTCTCTCATAGCCCAGCACTCCCTCCTCTCTCTCATCCTCCGCAGGCCTGTCTCCCCTGGTAGCTGGGTCAGCTCCTCCTGGGACCTCGCCGTTCCTACCATCTCCAGGTGTTTTCTGTATTTCCTTGATATAAGTATGCTCCTCAGTTCGACCTCAGTTGGTAATGCCCATGAATGCCCTCTAATTTAGCTGTATTCCAAGTCTGGCCCTGGTACAAGGTGCACAACAGGTCTGCCTATTCGGCCTCCATTTTCGGTATCCTCGAGGTTTTTTCTTAATGAGCTATCTTCCTTTAGTTATTTTTCTTTAATAAGAAATGTAGTTTAATGGGAATCACATCATATTTGAATTCAAAAGACCTGAATTTAAAACCAAATGTTCTTGTATTCCCTTAAGCATTACTTTTTTTCCCTGAGTTTGTTTTCCCTTCTATTAAATGCAAAATATAATAATAAATAACTCATAAGGACGTTGTCAAGACCAAATAAATTTATAATGTATGTTAAAGGGCTTAGTTCAATGTAAAACAAATATTAGTGATAATTATAAGTAGCAATAATAAATTTTATATGCAGTTGTCTTAAAGTTATATTCCCCAATCTAATAGTAGAATCATCTCATACATTTAACATAAGTTGATTTTTTTCACCATGGCACTGCTTTGCTAGTTCTTATTTAACTTGAGATAAACTGTAACTTTCAGATCTTTGTCTGTGATTCTTCAGACTAGCAAGTCATTTTCAAGCCTGTATTTGTGAATTTGGATTTTCAGCTCCATGTGATAGTCCATCCTTTTATTTATTTTCTTTCTTTATAGTAAGATACTTTTTTTCCTAACTTATAAAGGTCATTTTAGTTTTCCTCAGACATCTGTCAAAAGACTTAGTGACTGGCATCCTAGAAATGTATAGTTAGGGCAACATTCTGCATTTTTCTTCCTCTGTACAGCAAGTAGTGCCAAAGGTACATGAATTGACCATATGTGAAACAGTATTCAATAGCTCTATTTATGGCAGAAAGGAAAAAAGAGGCATATTTCTCTACTAATGAACACAACATAACCTTCCCTGATACACAGAGAGGCCCAAACAACACCCAAACAACTTTTTAGAAGTAAGTCTTACTGGTAAATAATACTTTACCTGGTTTTCACAGGTAGATGCTGAAAGGGCCTATTAGTGGAGAACACACCAAGCTCTACTATACTTCAAAAAGGAAGCTCAGTGAACAACTTAGAAGAAGGTAATGATCTGAGTTACAGCCATTTATATATTGCATAAAATGAGCTGTACTTTGCAAGAAGGTTCATGGTCAGTGACAGCTAAATAATAGCCCAGAATTTCAGCAGTGGGATTATAAAGGGAAATGGATGGGTAAGCATAGTTTTAAATAAATAAATAAATAAATAAATAAAATAACTAGCAGCTAGCTGTCTAGATTTAGTAAGCACTGATACTGGGACTAAAGGGTGTCCCAAAATTCACGCAAGAAGTAATTTTCATAGAAAACACAGATTTATAATTAAAAATTGTAAATTTTTTATTTATTCATAAAGTATACAGTATAGGGTTATGTATGGAATAGCATATTGGGTAAA
>NW_005361652.1:4868857-4884229 GCF_000412655.1 Myotis brandtii | reverse complement strand
CTATTCCATACATAACCCTATACTGTATACTTTATGAATCAATAAAGAATTTACAATTTTTAATTATAAACCTGTGTTTGTTTTCTATCAAAATTACTTCTTGCATGAATTTTGGGACACTCTTTAGAAAGGGAGGGGAAAATCAGCATTTAAGAAGAGTCCAAATGTCATGAGGTAAAGATGATGGTGAAGAAGAGGAAAGAAAAAGATTTTGTTCTTGGCAATTGTCATTATTTTGGCTTAAATAACATAACAATTCTCTACACATTTGGGTGTTTCTTATGTTGACACAGGTCTCAGGATAAGGAAGAACTTACTGAGCTTAAGAAAAATAGAAAAAACCACAATGAAAAAGATTGAATAGATTTAACAACCTTAAAATAATTTAGCACTTCCTTTTAAAGATTATATAAAAAATATTCAAAAAAACTATAACATTTAGAAATATTTTCCAAGGGCTAATGATCTTCATATATAAAGAGCTCATTTGAATAAATAAGAACAATTACAAAAACGTTAATAGGTTCATGCACAGAGAACATCATCAGACAATTCACAAAAGAAGAAACACAAATGGCTGATAAACATAGAAAAGTATCAAAATTCCCTGGTATTCAAACAAATGTACAATTAAAAGACAGTAACTCTATCAAAATTCCTATGGCCTTCTCCATAGAAATGGAAAAGCTGATCTTCAGATTCACATGGAATCACGCATAGCCTCAAACAGTCAAAGCAATCTTGAAGAAGAATATTGGTGAGCTTATATCTATTGACTCCAAAACTTACTAAAAAGCTACAATAATTAAAACAGTATGAATCTAGCATAAGGACAGATACATAGACAAACTGAATAGAGAAGAGAGCCCAGAAATAAATGTTAATCAATTTTCAACAAAAGTGTCAAGACCCTTAAATGGGGAAAGAACAGTCTTTTCAACAAATGATGCTGAAAAAACTGTGGATGCCCACATAGAAAATAATTAAATTGGACTATTGCCTTACACCATATATAAAAATGAACTCAAAATAAATTTTTTTAAAAAAACTAAACTTAAGAGCTAGAACTATAAACTTCGAAAAGAAAACATTAGGGAAAATTTTCATGATGTTGGATTTGGCAATGATCTCAAAGATGTGACACCAATAGCACAAACAACAGAGGAAAAAAATAGATATGTTGGGTTCATCAAATCAAGAACTTTCATGCATCAAAAGACACTATCAAGAAAGCAAAAATACAATCTACAGAATTAGATAACTATTTGCAAATTACATATCTGATAAGTGACAAATATCCAGAATTTATTAAGAACTTTTAAAACTCAACCAAAAGTAACAATTCAAAAATACATAAAGGATATGAATTGACAATTCTTTAAAGAAAATATATAAATGGTTAATGAGCATTTGAAAAAGAATCTCAACATCATTAGTCATTAGGGAAAAACAAGTCAATACCACAAGGAGATACCACTTCACAGATACTAGGATAGCTATCTTATATAATAAAAGTCTAATATGCAAATTGTCCCTTCTGGTGGTTGTTCAAATGGCAGTTCGACCGTGGTTTCGACCGCTTGATATGATGTGCGCTGACCACCAGGGGGCAGTGTGGAACATGGCAGCATCAGTGAGGTGGCGCTGGTAGTGGGTGGCAGTGGAGGCATTGCCGGCCTCCATGGGCCCCCGACGGGCCCTGATGAGAGCAGGACCACAGTGAGATGGTGGAACAGGTGAGCGGGTGGCGCCAGGTCAGGGTGGGTGTGAGCCGGGCCCAATGGCCCTGTGGTCTGTGGCTGAGGCGGCAGGGGGCGGGGCTATGGTCCGGCTACCAGGTGCTGAGGGAACCAGGCAGGGGGCCCGGCCCCTATCCATCGCCCTGCAGGCGAGATGGTGGAGCAGGTGAGGGGGCAGGGCCAGGCCAAGGCGGGGTGCCAGACAGGGCTGCGGGGCTGCAAGGTGGGGGCACAAGCCAGGGCTGCGAGGCTGGCAATGTGAGCTGGTGCCCAATCTCCACAGGCCACCCCGAGGGACCCACCCATGCACAATTTGTTCACTGGGCCTCTAGTAATAAAATAAAAAAAGAAACACAAGTGTTGATGAGGATGTAGAGAAATTGGAACACTTTTGCATTATTGGTGAGAATGTAAAATACTTTGACTACTATGGAAAACAATTTGGTAGTTTCTCAGAGTTAAACATAGAATTGCTATATGACCCAGAAATTCAACTTCTAAACATATATACAAAATAATTTAAAGTAGGGACTTGAGTACCAATGTTTATAACAATATTATTCACAACAGACAAAAAGTGTAAAAGACAGGTGAATGGATAAACAAAATATGGCATATACCTACAATGTAATATTAATCAGCCAAAAAATAGAATTTTTATATATGCTATATTGTAGATGGACCTTGAAAACATCATGCTACTGAAATAAGCAAGACACAGAAAGAGAAATGTTATGATTCCATTTATTTGAGGTACCTAGAATAGACAAATTCATAGAGATAGAAAGTAGAATAGAGGTTATCAGGAGCTAAGGGAGAAGGAGATAATAGTAGTTATTATTTAATGGGCAGAATTTTTGTTGGGTTTAATTAAAAATTTGGGGGTATAGTGTTGATGGTTACACAACATTGTGAATGTGTTTGATGCCACTAAATTGTACACTTATAAATGTACATTTCATTTTCAAAATTGAGCTATAAGTTGTTAAAGTGTGTATACATTTTTGGGACACCCTCTATATAAAATTTTATACATATTTTACTACAATAAAAAAGGGAGTAATGTACCATTTCCCCCATATCATATTGGCAAACACTAAAAGGAATAGAAATATCCAGTATTAAGAATGGTGATAGGGCCTGGGCGGTGTGGCTCAGTGGTTGAGTGTCAACCTATGAACCAAGAGTTATGGTTCGATTCCTGGTCAGGGCACATGCCTGGGTTGCAGGTTCAATCCCCATTTGAGGGTATGCAGGAGGCAGCCGATCAATGATTCTCTCTCACTATTGATGTTTCTATCTCTCTGTCCCTTTTGCTTCCTCTCTGAAATCAATAAGAACATATTTTTTAAAGAATGATAATAGGGCCCTGGCCACCGTGGCTCAGTTGTTAGAGCATCAGCCTGCACACAGGAGGATTGTGGGCATGATTCTGGTCAAGGGCATGTACCTGGGTTGCAGGTTCAATCCCAGGCCCCAGTCAGGGTGCATGTAGGAGGCAACCAATCAATGTGTCTCTCTCACATCATGTTTCACTTTCTCTCTCTTTCCCCCTCCCCCTCCCATTCTCTCTAAAACTCATTGGAAAGAACAGCCTGGGTGAGGATTAACAACAACAAAAAGAAAAAAAAAAGAATGGTGATAGGGAAAGGGTATTATCATACATTGTTTTAGGAATATAAACTGCTACAATCTTTAGGAAAGGTAATGAATTTGGAGATAGGTTGGAAGAGACAGAGATAAAGATCAATATAGAGATATCTCTCACAATATCTTGAAAGAAATGAGGAAAAATAATGTTAACAGCATTTGCTGTTTAGTGGTAAGATAATAGGTAAATATTGTTTAAGTTGGATACATTATTATAAATTTCAGAATTTGTAATGAATGTATATTGTCTATAATCATGAAAATATTCTAAGAAACACAGGAACAGGAAAAAAGACAATCAGCAATATAAGGCATTTTAAAATGCCAAATGACTGAATTAGACAGTATCTTAGAAGATCAGGTTTTCTGGCCAAGGAAAGCTTCCCAAATATGTGGGTTATAACAGATTATGATAAGCAGAGAATGGTGGAAGATCCTAGTCAAGCAGAATAGAGATGAAGATCCAAATAATATGTCAGCTTGTCTAGAGTTTACATAGGGGAAAAGTCATAAAGTGGCAGCCCTCAGCCATGTGTTCTTTTGACAAAACCATTTTTAAGTGACTGCCAACATCTAAAAATGCAAAAATTTTATATGAAAATATAAATTTCTGGCTTCTCTTAAAAAAGTGAAAAATGTGGCAACACTGGATTTGCAATTCCCACATAGCAATAATCAGCTTAAGCTTTGCCATGAGCTATACACTTTAGGTGGAAAATTTGCTTTCCAATTTGCCACAGTCCTCCTCATCCAGATTCACTAATTTACATCACCTTCCCCATGCCTGTGGTCATTTGAATTTGCAAATCCTCACTCAGGAAATCAGTGTGAGAAAAGAAAGTTGAAGAGAGAGCTTGGAGTCATCTTATAGATGGCCCTAAATATGAGATTATGGAATTTGGATCTTATTCAAAAGGTAGCAGATAGCTATTGAAGGTGTTTGAGTGGATAAGTAACAACAATATTAAGAGCTGAATATGGGAAAGGTTAAATAGTTTGCAGCTTGCAGAATGAATTTGAGGTTGAAAGTAAAAGAAATTTTTGGAGCAGCCTCAGTGTAAAGAGAGAAACTCTCTAAAAAGTGGTGTTAAGGGGGAAAAACAGGAAGAGTTATACAAAAGAGTGAAGAATTGATAAAATGTGGTGAATGAATCTTCACATGGAGCAAGAGGAAAAGGATTTAATTTTTTTAAAAAAAGGAGGAAGAGGGCTCAGGGAGAAGAAGGGCTAGGATAACTGGATAAGCCTGGATGAGGAGGAAAATGGTATTATTTCAAAAGCAGAAAATTTAAGAGGCAGAGCTAATCTAAAAAATATAACAAATTTATGCAAAAATTTATGCAATTTTGTACCAACTGTTTTTCCAATTAAAATGCAGCATCATGTGTTATTCTTCCCTGAATCTTCAACACCTAGCACAGGGTCTGGAATAATAATTATTTTTTTTTAATTTTCGCTAATGGAACCCAATATAATATAAGATGTTAGAGAAATATTTACAAGCAAAGATGTTGAAAATGTTAGAAAATGTCAGGAAAGATGTTAGAGGCAGAAATACAGGTCTGGGAATCATTGACATGAATAAGAGAATAGAAGATATAAAAAAGGGATAAGGTTATTTACTGGAAATTGCAACAAAGAAAAAGAGCACAGAGGACTAAAACTCAAAGAACAGCCATGCTGAAGAGATGGAGGAAAACAAAAGAGAAAAAGTGAACAAAGTAAGAAGAGATCCAGATGACAGCAAACCAATGGAGAAAAGACTTCCAAGATAGAGGTGTTGAAAATATCACCACGGATAAATTAGACAAATAAAACATAGACACAAATGATAGAAGTTTGATTTATTTATATAAAGATTAATAAAAGACAGATAAAACCTAGTGTGTATAAACTTACCATAGATATGGTAAAATTATTTTTTAAAAGCAGGAAGATGATTAACATTTAACACAAAATTCACATTAGTTATTTACTTGGGTGATGGGAATGCAGAAGAATGTAAGGAAGAGTAATACAAGTTAGGCAAATACTCTATTTCTTAATCTAGAGATTTACATGGGTATTTGTTATTAGAAAAACTATCCATGTTTTAAAGGAGAGAGAGGGAGCTTGGTAGCATTTCCAAATCTAGAAATTTATCTTATGAATATATTATACAAGCAATCAAATGCAAATACATTTGCTTCTATAAGTATGTTCACTGCAACACTGTGATAGCAATAATTTGGATGCAACCAAAATGTTCATCAATGGGAACCAGTTAAATAAGCTATGATTCATTTTTACAAGGGAAGACTGCTCAGTCATTTTTGTAAGTGGATAAAGCAATCTATAAACATGTTATATACCATATGACACCGTATTAAAAGATTTTTGAGTATGCACAGAAAATTTCTGGAAGAATATACAATAAACAGTTGCAATTATTACTTCTTGGGAGTAAATGTGAGGAATCTGGGTCAGGGATGGGAAACGTTTACATTTTATTTCTCACATGTTGAAATAACCCTTTAAGGAAGGTTGGTTTAACCAGGGCAAAGTTGCAGAAAGAATGAGGAAGATGAGAATGACTGGAATAAGCCACTGTATCTGATGACTTCAAAGTCACTAGTAGTTCTGACTAGAATACTTTCTTTAGCATGGTGGAAACATAAGATATATTGCAGGTAAAGGAAATCACAATAACAAGAGTAGGTTACTCTTTTGAATATAAAGAAACAGGATGGTTGTTAGTAAAATGACTAAGATAAATAAGGGGCTCTTTTAGGCCAGGTTTTTAAATTATTACTGTGACTTGAAAAGATTTGTAGAGCTGAGCTTGTTTACTAGTGTAGGTAAAGGAGAAATGTCCATGGAGAGAGAATGATCTTGTAGATGGTAAAGGAGAGTGCCTTTAAAGGTTTAGAACAAAGTCAAGACTAGGGAGAGAATAACCTAAAGCATTGGAAGGGAGGACCTGAAAGAAGACATTGATAGTCAGGCTCTCCCTTGAGAGGAATATTGAGAGAACATGACCTCAGAGAACCCTAGGGAGGTACAACTGATGTCTGGGGCAGCAGACTATCAAATAGAATGAGCACAGAAAAGCACTCTCTTGACATGGACAAAAGATGATATTTTTAAGTGTAGGGAAGAAGTTTCACGAGTAAGAAAAGTCAAAAGTGAACTCTAAGAGATCAAGAAGAGAACTAGAGAAAAGGGTATCTAAGTAGAGAAACTCAAAAGTATGTCATTGAGCTTAGAGGTAAAGGTGAAGAGAGAAACACAGTATCTACAAATGATGCTTCATTTAGAAGAGAAGAGATAGTGAAAGAGAATCAATGGCATACCACATTAGATTTCAAATTGTATTATTATTATTATTATTATTATTATTATTATAGCTCAGAGAGAAACACTCACACAAAAATATAACTTCTAACAATGTTTTCTTCAAACCTTTGGACATTTTCAAACAACGCTGCTTCTGCTTTCTCTAAGGCACTTTGAAGTGAGCCCCTGCAGGCCCCTGAGTCTGGCTCACTGAGAGGCTTTGGCTTCAGGTGCAAGAAACTCTAAACACAGAAGTAAAAAGAGCTCTGTGGAAATGACTTCATATTTTCCCTTCCTTGGCCAAAAGGCAAGGAGAAGATAAACCCAAACATCCCTTTCTTCTACTTAGCCTCTCAAAACATGTTTCTGTTGAAAACTATGACAAGGCTGCCCTCCCTAGCCTTTGCCTCTCAGATTCAGGATTTATCTTCCAATAATGGTTTACACTTCTTTGACCTGTTTTCCAACAAAGTGCATCTTTTTTTCCCCCATTTTCACATGTAGGGACTTTATTTTCATGATAGACTGAGTCTCTTCACAGTGTTACGCATGGCATGATCCTTGAAAAAGTCTAATGTGACATGAGAGACAGCACAGCCTGAAAAAGCCAAAATGAGAAATCTCAATGTCACCTTTCTTAAAACACAGAAAAGCACATGACTATTTTCTTAAGCCAAAAGTATTTCATTAAACAAAAGAGGTTAATAGCTTTTGTAGAATAAAACTGGTCAATGGGGGAGGAACCCTGATAAGTACATATACCTTCTAATGATATACAAACAAAATCCTCTTTATTTAGAGACTAAGAAAGGTTGAATGCACACAATAAAATTAAACAAAAACTATTTCAATTAGGATGACCCCCTGGCCTTTTGAGTTATCTATAGTAAATATAGTTCCTGAGTTTGGTTAGGTCTTACAAAGAGGTCACTGGGATTGGGGAATGTGTCAACCTCTAGGAAGCATAGCCCTTAAGTATTACCAAGTAAGAGCAGATAAATGAAAAAAAAAAACACAACAAACACAAAAACAAGTCACACATTAGTACAGTCAACACTAATTATTTGCATAATTCCATATTTTCAAATTTGCCTTTTAGCTAAAATGTATTTGTAACCCCCAAGTCAATATTCACAGAGTTTTACCGTCATTTGAAAATATGTGCATGCAGAGCAGTGAAAAATTTGAGCTTCCCCACACAAATGTTCCTTCCTGAGGTTGAACAAGGTAACATCCTGCCTTATTTCAGCTCTCGTATTCTAACAATGCTTATGGTATATTTGATGCCACATTCTTTTGCTATTTTTTTGGTAATTTCACTATTTTATATGGCCCCCACACATAGTACTGAAGTGTTGTCTAGTGTGTTTAAACCTAAAAAGGCTGTGATATACCTTATAAAGACAAAAATATGTGTTAGATAAACTTTGTTCAGGTATGAGTTATAGTGCTATTGGCCATTAGTGCAAAGTTAATAAATCAACCGTGTGTGTGTGTGTGTGTGTGTGTGTGTGTGTGTGTGTGTATATATATATATAACCTTAAAATACATTATGCTGTTTTAAAACAGAAACACACAAAAAAAGGTTATATATTGATTCATTGATTGACAAAAATGTTGTGACCAGAGGCTCACAGAAACATAATCCTGTATTTTCCCAAGAGGCAATGATAGAATATTTATTAATTTAGTGTTTGCAGTGACTTTGTAGAACATAACTCTCACCCTATATATTAAAGAGGTAATATGCAAATTGACCATCATGCCCTCACAAGATGGCTGCCTATGACCAAGCCGGCAGGGGGGTTAGTGAGGGATGACCAAACGACTGAACAGCAGGCTGCGTGGGGCGACCTGGCCAGAGGGGGGAATGTGAGGGGTGACCAGGCTGGCAGGAGGGGCAGTTGGGGGTGACCAGGCCAGCATGGGTGGGGCAGTTGGGGGGCAACCAGGCTGGCAGGGGAACAGTTAGGGGTGACCAGGCTGGCAGAGGGGGGCAGTGAGGGATGACCAGGCTGGCAGGGGGGCAGTAAGGGGTGACCAAGCTGGCAGGGGGGCAGTAAGGGGTGACCAGGCCAGGAGGGGGCCAGTTAGGGGTGACCAAGCAGACAGGCAGGTGAGCGATTAGGAGCCAGAGGTCCAGGATTGTGAGAGGGATGTCCTACTGCCGGTTTAGGCCCGATCCCTGGGATCGAGCCTAAACCGGCAGTTAGACATTCCCCAAGGTGTCCCAGATTGGAGACAGTGCAGGCTGAGCTGAGGGGACCCCCCTGCCCATGCATGAATTTCATGCACCGGGCCTCTAGTATACAATAAGAAATGACTGTATTTTCTTGAATTGTGATCTTGTCCAAGAAACAACATAGAAAGAAGGATAACTATAAAAGTCAGAATTCTAGCATCATTCATTTTCTTCTTTGTCTGGTAAAGGAAAATGCTAGTTCAAGGACACATTGTTACACATTAATGATAATAAAAATATATGAGAAAATTGATAAATGAAAAGAAAATTCTTAGGTCAGTCCTTAACAAAAACATTTGAATGTGAATGTAAGAACCTACTTTTCATTTCACTACCAATAATTACTAGAAATCAGTATACTAAAAATTGAAGGAGTCTAAATAAGGCTGGCAAAAGTTTATATTTCCACTGGCAAGAATAGAAAGACCTTGTAATCTGTAGATCATAGGATAAAGCCCTCAGAAAGTTATTGCTTAGTATTGTAGCTAAATTAATTATATATACACACTAGCAAAGCTATAAAGCAAGACTCAAAATGATCAAAGTGATAGCATATAACATAACTGTATGGCAGAAAAAAATTCCAAGAATCTTTAAAGGGATACAACAAAGCCCAGCATTCAGCAATATAAAATTCACAAGATCAGGCAAGCTTGTGTTTCAATAAAAATCACTAATCTTAGTACTGGCCAGTTTGGCTCAGTTGGTTCAGTGGTATCCCATTCATCAAGAGGCTGCTGGTTCAATTCTCTGTCAGGGGACATGCCTGGGTTGTGGGCTTAGTCCCCGGTGGGGGACATGCAGGAGGCAGCTGATCGATGTTACCCTCTCACAGCAATGTTTCTCTCTATCTCCTTCTCTCTTCCCCTCTCTAAAATCAATAATAAAAACATATTTTTTAAAAAAATTAATAAGTTTACAAAGAAGCAGAGAAATATGACCCATTACCAGGAGAGAAAAATCAACCATTGGAAGCACACCCAAAATTGACAGAAATTATGGAATTAATTATCAAAGATGTTTAAAATTCTGTTGTACATATACTCCATATTTTCAAGAAGGTAGAGGAAACCATAAATATAAAAAGGAGAAAATGTAAAGTATAAAAAAAATAAAGTAATATTTGAAATTTCAAAAGGCAATAGACTGGATTATACAGATGATTAGATACTGAAAAGAAAAAGGTAAATGAACATGTGCCCTGACAGGAAATTGAACCAGCAACCTCTTAATGACACATTAATAGGTAATATACAAAATAAAGAACAAAGACCAAAAAGATCATTTCTGTGACAATATCAAGTAGTCTAACATATGTGTAATTGATATTCCAGAGAAACTGAGGGATAATATTTGAAAAAGTAATAGTCAAAATAAGTCCAGATTTTATGAAAATTATAAATGCAAAGAACCAAGTTAAAAATCCCAAGCAGAAGAAACATAAAGAACCACATGAAGGCACACCATAATCAAATTGCTGAACACCAGTGACAATGACAAAAATCTCATAAGAAGCTAGAGAAAAAAGATACATTGCACTTGTATAAAAAATAAGAATGACATCACACTTTTATTCAAAAACCATAGAAGCCAGAAAACAATGGAGGAGATGTTTCCAAAGAACTGGATGAAAAGAAACAAACAAACAAACAAAAAGTGTCAACCTAGAATTCTATACCCAGGGAAAACAGGTTTTTGTTTGTTTGTTTGTTTTTCAAAAAGGCCAAATTATGATATTTTTCAGACACACAATAGTTGTAAGAATCTATCACCACTAAATTGCACTACAAGATATATTATAGGAACTTCTTCAGCCAGAAGAAAATTATATCAGATAGAAATTTGTATCCACTGAAAAAATTAAGAGTACCAGAAATAGTAATATGGATAAAATTAAACATATTTTATCAATTTAAATATCCTTATTAGATAATTGCATGTATAAAGCAAAAATAGCAATGTACTGTGGGGGTGGTGACATAAATAAAATTATATGGAATAACAGCATAAAGTTTAGGAGGAAAATAGAAGTATGCTATTGTAGATTCTTAGCCTATACATAAAGTGATGTAATATTATTTAAAAATTGACTAATAACATAAAATACATATTTTAAACCATACAGAAATTACTAAAAGTATATCAAAGATATATAGCTAATGAAAAGCAGAATGTTAAAAAATACATAATACAAATAGGAGAGCAGAAAGTGGAATACAGTGTTATGTTACTTGCTGTTGAGTAGGCTCTGTCTCCTGGCAACCCTATGTATGAGTGATGTCCACAGTGTTCTGTCTTCAACAAGCCTGCTTAATTCCAGTAGACTCATGTCTATGGTTTTTGGAGTCAATTTATATCATATTTGGTATTCCTCTTTTCCTGCTGTCTTCTATTTTTCCCAACATTATTTTCGTTTCCAAAGATCCATACCTTGGCATGATGTGTTAAAAGTAGGACAGCTTCAGTTTTAAAAATTTTGCCTCCAGCAATGTTTCAGGCTTAAATTTCTCTGGAACCCACTTGTTCATATTTCTGGTGGTCCAGAGTATCTATAGAGCTCTCTGTCAACATCATATTTCAAATGAGTCATTTTTTCCTATCAGCCTTGGACTCTAAATTACAAATCTTAAGTCTTTATAATCTTTCCTAATTCTTTCATTGCTGCCCTTTTGTGTCTCCATGTTCTGTTGATTTCATAACTGCAGTTTCCATTTGAACTGATAACTTACTAAGATTAAGCAAAATCTTTAACAAGTTCAATGTCTTCATTGTCTTTGTTATAGTTGTATATTTCTTCTGTAGTCATGATTTTTGTCTTCTTGATATTCAAAAGCAGTCTTAATTTAGCAGTTTCTTTTTATGCTTTCATCAGTAGTTTCAAATGATTGCTGCTTTCTGACAATAAGAAGGTATCATCTGAATATCATAAGTTCGTGATATTTCTTTGACCAAGTTTTACTCCTCCTTTCTCTGAATCTAGCCCAGATTTTTGTGTATATTCAGTGTACAGATTAAGCAAATAGGGAGATAAAATGTACCCTTGTATGACACCTTTGCCTATAAGAAACCATTCTGTCTCTCCATATTCTGTTTTTACAGTGGCTTCCTATCACAATACAAGTTATGCATCAGGACATTCAAGTGTTGAGGCAGGTTCATTCTTTTCAGAGAAACCCATAGCTTTTCCTAATCCATGAAGTGAAAGGCCTTACTGTAGTCTGTAAGACATAGACATATCTTCTGAAATTCTTTGGAGTGACCCAGTATCCAAGGAATGTTCACAAATTGATCTTGAGTACCTCAAGAAGAAGACATGGACAAACTAAATAGAAGAAAAATAGAGTAATGGAAGATGATAGGTTCAAGTGAAACAACACTGGTAATTATATTACATATAAATTATCTAAACACTCCAAATAAAATGTTGATAATCAGATTGGAAAAGTAACCAAGACCTGACTATATGGAGAAACTCAACATTAATATAAAGAGACAGATGTGTAAAAATAAAACAGCCAATGATGTACTCTGAAAACACAAATCAAAAGAATTTTGGAGTAGCTTTAGTAATATGAAAAATTAGATCTCAGAAGAAAGAATATCACCAGGATATAAAAAAGGGACATTTCATAATGATAAATGTATCATTTCAATTAAGAAGACATACCACTCTTAAATGTGTATGCAACTAATTAGAGATTTACAATAAATGAAGCAAAATTGAATAGAACTAAAAAAGAGAAATAAATTAACACTTGCAGCTTGAGATTTCAACACTCTTATCTCCATCATCAATCAAACAACTACACAGAACATCAGTAAGGATATAGGTGATTTGAAGAATAAATACTATCACCAAACAATAGCAAAATATATTCTTTTCAAATACACATGTGATATTCACAAAACTAGATCATATTCTGTGCCATAAGACAGGTCTAAATAAATTTAAGAGTATTAAAATAATTCAAAAATTTGTTCTCTGACTATAATTGAATTGAATCAGAAATTGATAACAAAGATTTTCTAAAATTCTTTAAAATCAAACATATCTGTAAGTAATCCATTATTCAAAGAAGAAATCACAAGGAAACTATGAGATATTTTGAACTGGACAAAATTGAAAATATAACATATTAAAGTTTGTGAGATGCATCTAAAGTAGTGCTACCACATGATCTCACTCATATATGGATAATAAAGACGATTTTAAACTGATGAACAAAAATAGATACAGAAGCAGAGCAGCATCAAACAGACTGTCAAACTACAGCGGGAAGGACAGGGAGGGTTGGGGGGAGGTAAGAGATCAACTGAAGAACTTGTATGCATGCATATAAGCATAACCAATGGACACAAGACACTGGGGGGTAGGGGAGGCCAGGGGAAGGTCAAGGGGGGAAAAAGGAGACATATGTACTACTCTTTGTAATACTTTAAGCAATAAAACAAAATTTAAAAAATAAAATAAAGTAGTGCTTAAGAAAAAAAAATTATATAATTAAATACTTACATTCAAAAAGAAAACCCCAAATTTCTTATTTAAACTTTATAAGAAAGTAGAAAAAGAAGAGTAGTTTTAAAATGCAGAGTAAGGAAATAATAAATATAAGAGAAGAAATAAAAAGATAGAAAAGTAGAGAAAAAATTATACCAAAAGGTGATTCTTTGAAAGAATAAATAAAAGTGATAAAATTCTACCCCAAGCTCAGCAAAAAAAATAAAAATAAAAAGGAGAGGGAAGACTCAGATTACTAATATCAAAAATAAAGGATGGGCATTATAACAAATTCTACTGATATTCAAATACATAATAAGGAACTTAATTCAGGTAACAGAGTAAACACATTACACTCTATCCATCTGAACATAACTATAAACCTGGAAAAAAATTCATACACCAGCTGTATGAGGACTAGGAAAATTATATAACAATGGGTAGATTGAAAGACACCATTATTCAAAATAAAAACAAACCAATGGTGATTTTACCAATTTTTTCCTCCAGTATCTTCCAAGTATTTTCAGCTTGAATCCAAGGTACAATACATTAATACATTTATCCAAAGAATGCAAGGCTGGATCAATATTTTTTAAATAAATCAACATAATCTAAAACACTAATCTAACAAAAAAAATCACATAATCATATCAATGAATGCAAAATATTTTGACAAAACAAAACATCCATTAATGATAAAAACTCTCAACCTAATAAAGAGTATTTATAAAAAAAAATGAACAGGTAATATCATACATAATAAAGACTGCATAAGTTTGCCCTAAGTTTAGAAACACTAAAACAGTGATGGCGAACCTTTTGAGCTCGGCGTGTCAGCATTTTGAAAAACCCTAACTTAACTCTGGTGCCGTGTCACATATAGAAATTTTTTGATATATGCAACCATAGTAAAACAAAGATGTATATTTCTGATATTTATTTTATATATTTAAATGCCATTTAACAAAGAAAAATCAACCAAAAAAATGAGTTCGCGTGTCACCTCTGACACGCGTGCCATAGGTTCGTCATCACTGCACTAATAGCTACAATATACAGTATTTGCTCAGATAAATTAAAGAAGTCCTCAATAAGTGGAGTTATATACCATGTTCACAAGTGGATAGCACAATTTTGTTAAAATATAATTCTACTGAAACTATCTATGAATGAAATACAAGCACAATGAAAATTCCAGATTTTATTTTTAAAACACAGGCTGTTTGTAACAATTTTATGGAAAAACAAATGAATTAAGACAAACAAATCCATTTTGATTAAGAAGAACAAAATTAAAATATTTAAATTATTTTATTTCAAAGTTTACTATAAAGCTTGAATAATCAAAACAATGTAGTATTGGTGAAAAGATAGATGAGTAGATCAATGTAACTGAACATAGAATCCACAAACAGTCCCACATGTATGTGGTTAATTAATTTCCACAAAAGGCCAAGTTAATTCAAAGAGTATTGAAAAACACTTTTGCCCTGACTGGTTTGGCTCAGTGGATAGAGCGTTGGCCTGCGGACTGAAGAGTCCCGGGTTTGATTCCAGTCAAGGGCATGTACCTTGGTTGCGGTCACATCCACAGTAGGGGGTGTGCAGGAGGCAGCTGATCAATGTTTCTCTCTCATCGATGTTTCTAACTCTCTATCCCTCTCCCTTCCTCTCTGTAAAAAAATCAATAAAATATATTAAAAAAAAGAAAAACACTTTTTTTTACTAAGGTAAAATCCTATATAATAAAAGGGTAATATGCAAATTGACCCTAACAGCAGAGCGACTGGGAATCACTGGTCACTATGACACACACTGACCACCAGGGGGCAGATGCTCAATGCAGGAGCTGCCCCCTGGTGGTCAGTGTGCTCCCACAGGGGGAGCTCTGCTCAGCCACAAGCCAGGCTGCCAGCTGCCAGCA